>NC_053023.1:390063109-390084332 GCF_003073215.2 Triticum urartu | reverse complement strand
AATGTTGTTCTAGGATTCTTTCTAGTGAGTTCCATTTTTCTAAAAGTGTGCTCTACATGGACCATGTATGTGCCTGTTGAAACTGTCAATTCATAGTACAGTTTGCTTTATACTAATCACTTTTTTGTATTTGTGCAAACAGGGGTGCTCAGCTTGATTTCATTGGGAATTGCACAAAATGTTCACGAATACATCAAATATTGTCGAATCATTCATTTCCACCACAAGAAAGGAGGTGCCGATATGTTCAAGGCGTTGCAACATATAAAGGTGAAATCATACAAGCTACGCATAGATTTGGTTGATTTTGGTGGAACTGCATAAAAACAACAGCTGGTTTATTTAGCACGAGGTGCCATGTCAATGTCCGAACTGATGGCAAACCCTGCCCATTCCACAATCATAGGCATTTGATATTCTGGAATGGGAAAACCTTGTCAAAGTTTGCTCATTGATGTACGCAAAACAACATGCATTTGACATTTTGGAATGGGACAACCTTGTCAAATTTTGCTCATTGATGTTAGCAAGAAGACATGCGTTTGATATTTTCGAATGGGACGCCCTTTGCTGTTAGCATCATCTATCGATTTTTCTTTATTCTTTACTTGTGAAGTAAATATTGGCTCTGACATGTGAATCACTGAGATGCATAATCATCGATTGTTTTGAATGTTCTCTATGAATTGTCAGGCCTGTGTGTTGATTGCAATGTACAGGAATGCTAAATTTTGTACTCCCGTTGTTCCTTTTTACTTAGCATATTAGATTTCTTTCAAGTCAGTTGATTTTACATTGTGAATGTTGATACTATTTTCTATAATATTGGTCAAAGTAGAGATACTTTGACTTCAGATAAAACTTATATGCAGACTAAAAAGGACCGGAGAGAGTACATGTGAAACTGTTGCAAACGAGGTGATCACCCTGGGAATAATTCTAGTACGTATTGTTTTGCATGTTCATCCAATGCCAGTGATACAAGAATTCGAACAAATCAAACTAAATTCCTTCATACACAGCCGGATTTCATATAAACATGCCGGATTTCATTACATTTCATACATTCTTCAACTAAAAATGGGTGCGCTGGAGGTATAATTAATTAACGTAGCACCCGTGTCCGGCTGAGCCGAACAGAAGCTTCTTCTCTAGCGGACTGAGCTTCAGTGACATAACAGCAAGTGCAGTTGCGTCACTTACATGTGGGTCAGATGCCTCTTGGGCCCGCATGCCAGTGACCCAACTGCACCTGCAGTTAAGTAACTGAAGCAGCGTCCTTCTCCAACATAGCTCTCTGACTCCACGTCGCCGCCAAGAAGCTAATTGGCCATCAATGGTCAACCCGCCTAGCTTGGCTTCAACCGGAGGGTAGCAGCGGTGGCCTTTCTTGGACCCGAGCGGCGGCGACCTACTGTGTTCTACTCTTCCTCGTTTTCTATGTGGCGCGGCCTCATTGGCAGTGGGGCGGAGCCTCGACGGAGCCGGCGATGTCCTCTGTCTCGTTGCCAGCGGGGCGGCGCCTCGTGGGGAATCCTCCCCGGCGTTGCTGGCAGGGTGGGGCCTTGGCTGAGCTGGTGATGTCCTCTGCCTCGTTGTTGGCGGGGCGGGGCCTCGGCGGAGCCGGCGGTGTCCTCTTCCTCGTTGTTGGTGTTGTGGGGCCTCGGTGGAGCCGATAGTGTCCTCTGCCTCGTTGTTGGTGCCGCGGGGCCTCGGCGGAGCAGGGCCTCATCGACGCCAGCTGAGCGGGGACTCATCGGAGCCGGTATTGTCCTCTGCCTCCTCCTCGGTCTCGCCAAACAGCGCCTCGCCCGCTTCATCGCCCTCTTTGTAGGCGGTCGTAGCCGCCGACACCCGCATGCAGTACTGCCAGCGCTCGAGGCGGCCCTTGCGGGCAGAGCAGTACGAGTCGAGCAGCGCCTCCTGCTCCGCCCGCTCCGCGGCGATCTGCCCCTCTGCCTGCAGGTGCTCCTGGAGGAGATGGTGGTTGTAGGCGGCGTCGGCCTGCGCCTCCCGGAACTGCTCCTAACGCTTCTGCCTCACCGTGGACATGTATTGGGCACGGGCCTCACCGATGGTCATGGTGCAATGCACCAGAGAGGATGGCGCGTAGGAGGGGGTTGGCGCCGGATCATCGACTACCATGTTCTCCATTGGGACGTCGTCATCCTCCGGCTGCCTGCCGGCCAGCCAGTCGGCAGCAATGGCTGCCATCTCCTTGTGGTCCGTCGTCCACCCGTCCCGAAGAGCGCTGGAGCACGAGGAAGCCATGGTGGAGTAGTGGTGTGGACAGGAGAAAGGGAACGGATGCGGATGACTGCGGCTATGGCCGGCACAACAGTTTATATAGCAATGGTGGGCGGTGGAGGAACAGACGTGTGGTGCCGGAGTAGCCGCCTCGGCAACAGTGTATCATTAATGTGGGCAGCAGACGGACGGACGGATGACACTTGTGTTGTTTGAAGGCAGAGCAATCACCTGCACCGGTAAGCGGGGTGGGCGGCGCTGACCATTTCGGGCGGAAAGCACGTGTGGGCGAGGGAGGCGGTCTGGGTGGGCCAGGGCAGTCAGACTCGTGCTTGGCAGCGGGTCGGTCCAGCAGCCGGGACATGTTGGCTCGTCATCGAGCTCGCCGAGTTGAGCGACGACAATCATACGATGGACATAGCTTCCGACCATGAGCCAGCGCCACTATCCAAGACGGTTCATGACGTGTTCACCATAGAGCAGGTGTGGTCCACTTCGACGCCCTAATGGCGGAAGAGCTACCAGCGCAGGAGGACTTGTGCTGCAACCTCCATTTCCTCAACGAGCACCGGTGAACAAGCGAACGACAATGTCGTCGCGGACATGTGGCCCTATGATCCTGGCTTCCCGAATGAGCAGTGAGCGTTGTATCAGACCATCCGTAGGGCCTGTGAGGCCCTCTCCGTCATCCTTTGAGTTGTTGCGCTCGCCGTGGCGCCGCCGTCTCGCGTTGTCAACATGGTCAACGGCATGAGGAATGAGGAGATGACTTTACTTGGAGAGGATGACAGTAGGGACCCACCAGGGCCATAGCCGCACGTACGCAAGTGCCTCCTTATTATATACAACTATAATATTTTTTGCTTCCTCCTGGTTTCCTGACATCACGGTCCCACACTGTCGGTGTCAAAACCGGCAGATCTCGGGTAGGGGGTCCCGAACTGTGCGTCTAGGCCGGATGGTAACAGGAGGCAAGGGACACGAAGTTTTACCTAGGTTCGGGCCCTCTTGATGGAGGTAAAACCCTACGTCCTGCTTGATTGATATTGATGATATAGGTGTTACAAGAGTAGATCTACCACGAGATCAGAGAGGCTAAACCCTAGAAGCTAGCCTATGGTATGATTGTATGTTGTGATTGTTGTCCTACGGACTAAAACCCTCCAGTTTATATAGACACCGGGGAGGGCTAGGGTTACACAAGGTCGGTTACAAAGGAGGAGATATCCATATACGTATTGCCTAGCTTGCCTTCCACGCCAAGTAGAGTCCCATCCGGACACGAGACGAAGTCTTCAATCTTGTATCTTCATAGTCTAATAGTCCGGCCAATGGAGATAGTCCGGCTGTCCGGAGACCCCCTAATCTAGAACTCCCTCAGTAGCCCCTGAACCAGGCTTCAATGACGATGAGTCCGGCGCGCAGTTGTCTTCGGCATTGCAAGGCGGGTTCCTTCTCCGAATACATCACAGAAGAATTTGAATACGATGATAGTGTCCGACCCTGCAAAATAAGTTCCACACTTCGCCGTAGAGAATAATGCTTTCGCAGATCTAATCCGCTAGCTTGCTTTGGCAACATGACGTTACGTCATGGCCCGGTGATTATTCGAACCATTTCTTTTAACCAGCCCCGCACATAACGCGAGGCAGTTTTTCGACACGTCTTGTCAAAGCAGAGATCGTGTCCCCCTATTACAGGATTCTCATCAATACGGGCGTGGGTAACCCAACCGCGCCATCAATTGCGGCACTTGGGGGATAAGCGAGTTTTACTAGGCAAGTGGGGACGTTTAATTTTGTCCGCCCATATAAAGGGATAAGGATTCACCTTTCTATCCACGCCTTCTTCCTCCTCTGCTCATCCGCTCCCGCATACTCGAGCTCTAGCGCCCAAGCTCTCACTTCCACCTCAACCTTCTCCAACCATGTCCGGAGCGGGAGGCAAGTGGATGGTCTCCTCCGTCATGGAGGGAGACGTCAAGAAACTGAGGAGAGCTGGATACCTGCACGACAAAATCGTGCACCGGCTCCCAGATGAGGGACAGCTCATCCCCACCCCCGAGCCCCATGAGAGGGTGGTATTCCTCACTCATTTCCTCCGCGTACTGGGATTTCCTCTCCATCCCTTCATCCCGGGGCTCATGTTTTATTACGGCTTGGATTTCCACGATCTGGCCCCGAACTTCATCCTCAACATCTCGGCGTTTATCATCATGTGCGAGGCCTTCCTCCGCATCAAGCCCCACTTCGGCTTATGGCTGAAGACCTTCAATGTCAAGCCGAAGGTAGTGAGCGGCCGCCAGGCGGAGTGCGGAGGTGCCATGGTGGGCAAGATGCCCAACATCACATGGCTCGAGGGCACCTTCGTGGACACCATAAAGGGGTGGCAATCGGGGTGGTTCTATATCACCGAGCCGCGCAACCCCGCATGGGTAGCGGCCCCCGAGTTCCTATCTGGCCTCCCCATGAGGTTCACCTCCTGGAAAGAGAAGGGCCTGTCCTGGGGTAATTCAAAAGAGCTAACCGGACTCCAATCATGTATTCAGAACATGGTGGATAAGAAGCTCAAGCTTGTCAACATAGTCCAGGTTATGCTCGTTCGCCGGATACTCCCGTGCCAACAACGGGAGTTTACCTTGTGGGAGTTCAATCCGGTGCAGCACCGAACTCTGAACAGGCTCTTCGACATGACTCATGAAGATGCCTGGAGGGTGCTGTTCAAGGGGCGCTACGGTCCCTCCCCCCATTACTGAGGATCGCGGATTCAGCGCGAAGCACCACGCCAGTGCGGTAAGTTGTTTTACCTCTTACAGGATATTTGTTTTATATATATATATTGGCTCTATGCGGGATCTAAACTCCCGTAATTTTGACAGGACTGGCAGAAGATGGCCGGACAGATCGACTGTCCGGATCCCTTGCCCGAAGGCCCCGCAGATGCTCTTTTGACGAAGATGCTGACTCCGGCCCCTTATAAGGTGCCGGAGAAGACCAAGAAGGCCAAGGGAGCTCGTAAGAGTTCCCGACGCCAGGCGTCGTCGGACTCACCGTCCGATGACTCTGCGGTACACTCTTCCCCCGAAGACGAGGAAGAGGAAGAGGAGGCTCCCCCACCGACTGGGGGAGACAAGAAAAGGAAGGCCGCCCCAACTGGGGAGGCCGAAGGGTCCAAGAAGGGAAGGACGCTCCTTCCGGACAGCTCCACCGCTGCCGACGAAAGTGAAGACGAGCGGTTGCCCAGGGGCAAGCCCCAGGGGAGATCGTAAGTATTCGGATACCAAAGTAACCCATAGGATTCCTTTGTCGCATTGCTTTCCCTAACGCCTAACTCAATTGTGCAGGCCGCCCCGAGCCAATATCGAGGTATCCTCGGACGGCTCCCTGGGCGCGTCGGACATGGATAGCGATCCAGTCCCGACGGCCATCTCCCCTCATCCGGCCGACAACACTGAGGTGCTGTCTCAAGAGGCACCAGATCGGGGGGGACAGTCCCGGAGGCGCCTCAAGGCGACCTTCCGGACTCTGGGAGCCAAGGGGACGGGGGTCCCCGGAAGCTCCGAGTTCGGCCCTCAGCCGAACACCGTGCCGGACCCTCCAACGGATCCGAGCTCGGGCAGGCGGTCCCTTTCTAAGGAGGGTGAGACGCCAGTGCCGGTGACCTCTGTCCACCCAGAGGCGCCGGACACTATGTTGGAAGCACTTCGCAGCGCTTCCATCGAGGAGGAGCACTGCACTATCATGAGTGCGGTGATCCAGAAGGTTCAGTATGCCAAGAGCGGATTGACTGAAGCCTGTACTAGCCTTCTAACAGGCTTCGAGGTAAGTATTTTAAAATGTAGTAGAAGTGTTACCGCATAGACAGTAGCCCCTGATGCTTTGTTCGGTGTTCACAAAGAAAAGCCAACAGAGGATCAAATAATATCGCAGGAGTCTAATATAAGTACGTCAATATGCATGTGCAGGCTTCGCTGCTGGCGTCCGCCGCACTAACTGCGGAGGTCGCCATACTGAAGGAGGCCCTCGAGGGGTCCCAGAAGGAGCTCGGCCTTGCTAAGAGGCAGCTCGAGGAGAACAAGGGTAAGTGATACCCCATCTGTAGATGAGAAAAAGGACGTCATTGCTAAATGACAGGATCAATGTATGTTTGCCAGGGGCCACGACCGAGGTGGCGACCCTGAAGCAAGCGCTGTCCCAGGCCGAAGAAAAGGCAGCCCAGGAGCGCACCGAGCGAGAGAGGCACGAGGCTCGGGTGGGCGAGGTGCAGCAACAGCTCCAAGCTCTCGTGATGAAGCACGAGGCGTTGGAGCTTGACTTGAAGACGAGAGAGTCTGAGATTGCCGCGGCCCGTGAGAGCGCGAAGAGTGCCAAGGCCGAGGCCCAGAAGGCCCTTCAGGAGATCGACGCGATGAAGAAGATAGCGGCGGGTAAGGCTTTCTATATGCAAAGCAAGCATGCAACGGTGAATTACCGATTACTTACCCGAATCCGGAGCTCTTCAGGAGCATTCGCATATTTGCCCCGCAGTGTGTCCGATGCCGCACTATTCTACCAGGCCGAGGACGGAAGCTCGACGGAGAAGATGTTCTGGTCTCAGTATGCTGAGGCCAAACATCCGGTGCCAATGAGCGACCAGCTGAAGCAGATGGCCGAGCTACATAAGGCGGCCAATCAGGCCATGAAGGGCTTCATAGTCCGGTTGTGGCCTGGCGACGCCCTTCCGAACAGCTTCTTCGGCCTGGTGAGGTGGCTTGTGGATGCCTGCCCATGGCTGGAGGTCGTCAAGCGATCCGTCTGCATTGAAGGTGCACGCTGGGCCTTCACCCGTGTGAAAACGCAGTGGGTCAAGCTAGACGCCGTGAAGCTTATCAAGGAGTGGCCGCCGGAGGGCAAGGAGCACTGCCACCCCGAGATGTACTACGAGGGTGTTCTGCCGAGCGCCCGTCTTATCGCAGATGAGTGTTCACAAAATGTAATATTTGAATGGGACTTGCTCGTTTTTTATCCTGTGTGATGAAAACTTGTTTCATATGCGCTATGCAACGCTTGTGTGAATTTAAAATATTACCTTCTGTTTGGCTGTTTATCCAATCTGAGAGATGGCTAGTCCTCGGCTTTTGCCCCCATGCCACGAGTGCCGGGGTGTTTGGGATAAACCTGAGCACTCTTGTTCCCATGTTTGGGTCCTTTGAGGGAGGTGCTCAGCACAACGAACAAGGCAACCGGACTAATAATGCTTTATCACTCTCACTTAGCCATAGAATTCTATAATTTTAAATTTCGGCGAAGCCCTGGTATTCGGAAGGCCGAATTCGGGGCGCGATACACGCCTGTAAGCCGTACGGAGCCGGCCCCTCGCCCTAAGCGGCATAAGTCTTTAGGGACTCGAAAAACCTCGCTGAACAGCGACCAGTCTCTCGCCTTATCATGACAGTCAGTTTTAGCTTTCTCTACTGAGGTGCTCGGCCCGGCAGAACCAGGGCACAATCGCAGTAGTTCTCCTGGCGCTACCTTAGCCGATAGAGCGGAACGTAAGGTACCAAAACATAGGAGCCGGGAAAACCCAACATTTGACCAAAGACATGATTCGGAGCTGATGCATATAATGCTATAAGTTCGGGGTGCCGCACTTGTGAAAGTGTTCGGACTTTTCACACCATATTGTGGGTACGTAAGCCCCTGGTGCATTGGCCGTACCAGAGTGTACGGTTGCTAGGCGTCATTAATGAACACATAGATATGTATACATATAACAAAAATGCGATAATATTCGTAATGTCATGCATTGTATATTAAAAATTGCATTAAAGCAGAGTGATACAGATAGTGTAATGAGCAAAAGAGTAGGACAATGTCCCTTCCAAGGGCGAGCTGAGGAATTGTGTGAAATCTGTAATCCACCTGGGAATTCCGTAGTCGTCGCCCTCCTTGGTTGTTGTATCATGTGTTCGGCAATAGAGCTGCCGGACAGAGTTTCCAGAGATTGAAGTCCTGAAAGAAAAAGAAAAATAACCAAACGGGAAGCCCCTAGTGCGGTTTAGGCCGCGTTTTGGGACGTGCCGTAGTTGTGCCTCCCCCTCCCCATCTGTGCCCATGGTCTTTTTAATGCGTAATGATGTACGCGCGGCACGAACAACGTCATTGGGCTGGGATTGGGGTGGCCGTCGTATTTCTACGCGAGCTCAGATCGCGCCAGGCAGTCTATTTGCCGATTGCCCCGAGCGCGCTTGAAGGTGTCCGGGCTTTGGAACGCCGAACTGGTAGATTGCCTTGAGAGGCTGCTTTGCGCTTCTGCTGCGAGGGTCGCGGTGTGCTCCTCTGTTCGGAGAGAGCGCTCTGTGTTTCCATTGACTGTAATGACTCCGCGAGGTCCTGGCATCTTGAGCTTGAGGTATGCATAATGTGGTACCGCATTGAATCTAGCGAATGCGGTTTGTCCGAGCAGTGCGTGATAACCACTGCGGAACGGGACTACATCGAAGATTAACTCTTCGCTTCAGAAGTTATCCGGGGATCCGAAGACCACTTCCAGTGTAATTGAGCCTGTGCAGTGGGCCTCTACGCCTGGAATGACGCCTTTAAAGGTCGTCTTTGTGGGTTTGATCCTTGAGGGGTCTATACCCATTTTGTGCACTGTGTCCTGATAAAGAAGGTTCAGGCTGCTGCCGCCGTCCATGAGGACTCGAGTGAGGTGAAATCCGTCAATGATTGGGTCTAGGACTAGTGCGGCGAATCCGCCGTGACGGATACTAGTGGGGTGGTCCCTGCGATAGAAGGTGATCGGACAGGAGGACCAAGGGTTGAACTTCGGGGCGACTGGCTCCAGTGCATATACGTCCCTGAGCGCACGCTTCCGCTCCCTCTTGGGGATGTGGGTTGCGTATATCATGTTCACCATCCGCACTTGTGAGGGAAACCTCTTTTGTCCTCCGGTGTGCGGCTGCCGGGGTTCTTCCTTGTCATTGTTGTGCGGCCCCTTGTCCTTGTTTTCAGCGATTAACTTGCCGGCCTGCTTGAACACCCAACAATGCCTGTTGGTGTGATTGGCTGGCTTGTCTAGGGTGCCGTGTATTTGACACGAGCGATCGGGTATACGGTCCAAGCTGGACCGACCCGTCGTACTTTGTTTGAATGGCTTTTTCTGCTGACCGTGTTTAGATCCTTTGAATCCGGCATTGACTAACGTATCCTCAGTACTTTCATTGTTAATGCGGCACTTATGCTTGTTGCGACGTGACCTGCTGTTGCCGTCCTTGGTATCTGAGGTACCATGGTTCTTTCATATGTTGTTACTGCGAGCCAACCAGCTGTCTTCTCCCGCACAAAAGCGGGTCATGAGCGTCGTGAGGGCTGCCATAGATTTCGTCTTTTCCTGACCAAGGTGCCGGGCTAGCCACTCGTCTCGGATGTTGTGCTTGAAAGCCGCTAAGGCCTCCGCATTCGGACAGTCGACGATTTGGTTTTTCTTTGTAAGGAACCGAGTCCAGAATTGCCTGGCCGACTCTTCTGGCTGCTGAATTATGTGGCTCAAGTCATCGGCGTCTGGTGGTCGCACATAAGTGCCCTGAAAGTTGTCGAGGAATGCGGCTTCCAGATCTTCCCAACAGCTAATGGAGTCCGCTGGCAAGCTATTAAGCCAATGTCGTGCTGGTCCTTTGAGTTTTAATGGGAGGTAGTTGATGGCATGTAAGTCATCACCGCGGGCCATGTGGATGTGGAGGAGGAAGTCCTCAATCCATACCGCGGGTTCTGTTGTGCCGTCGTATGATTCAATGTTTACAGGTTTGAAACCTTCTGGGAATTGATGTTCCATTACTTCATCTGTGAAGCATAAGGGGTGTGCGGCGCCTCTGTATTGGGCTATATCGTGATGCAGCTCGTATGGGTCCTGCCCGCTGTGTTCGGCCCGGCCGGATTTGCTTTTACTGTATCCGGCGTGACGTTTACCGTCTCGTAGAGTGGTGCGCCCTCGTGATCCATAGATCGATCTTGAGTGCTTTGCTTTGTCCTCCAATATGTCTCGCAGGTCTGGCATATCTCCCCATGCCTTTTTATTTGGGTGGCGTTGGGGTGGAGGCTGAGCTTTCGGCAGGAATGCCTCTCTATCGCGGCCACGAGGTGGCCGGTCAGCCGTATCATACGCTTCTTCCTCCAGTCGGGGTAGTAATCTGCGCCTTGGGTAACTCTTGGAGGGACGCTCTAGTTTATATTCCTCGGCTGCGAGGACTTTAGTCCATTTGTCGGCTAGCAGATCTTGATCAGCTTGAAGCTGTTGATGCTTTTTCTTCAGGCTATTTGCCGTGGCCATAAGCATGCGCTTGAAGAGCTCTTGTTCGACGGGATCCTCTGGTACGGCGAATTCATCGTCGCCGAGGCTTGCCTCGTCTTCGGAGGGGGGCATGTAATTGTCATCCTCCTCCTCTCCGCCAGCCGCTCTCTCAGGAGAGCTGGCACCTTCATCCTCCTGATCTAACTCTTGCTGGAGGGGGTTTTCGTTGTCTTGGGCGCTATCTAGAGTGTTATTATCTCCTGCGCCGGTATCACCACTTTTGCTTTGGCGGGACTTAGAGCGGCGCCGGTGACGTCGGCGCTTGGGTTGCTTCTTGGAGGGGTCATCCTCCGCTATCTCGTCGTCGTTGCCTTCATTGGGTGTATCCACCATGTATATGTCATACGACGAGGTGGCTTTCCAGTGCCCTATAGGTGCTAGTTCATGTTCGTCTCCTACATCGTCGTCCATACCGTCGATGTCTTCGGAGTCGAAGTCGAGCATGTCGGTTAAATCATCGACAGTGGCTACAAAGTGGGTGGTGGGTGGGCGTCGAATTTCTTCGTCGTCCGCATCCCAGTCCTGTTGGCCATAATCCGGCCAGGGCTCTCCTGACAAAGAGAGAGACCTTAGTGAATTCAGAATGTCGCCGAAGGGCGAGTGCTGAAAGATATCCTCGGTGGTGAATTCCATGATCGGCACCCACTCGGATTTGATTGGCAGGGGCGCGGATGGTTCGGGGTCCGGAAGAGAGTCCGGCACCTTGGAGTCACGGGTTGCGCAGAAGATTATGCTGGTGTTTGGCTCGATCGCCGTCGAGACTGCAGCCCCGGAGGCGGTGTCTAGCCACCCGTCCTCGATTGGCGCAGTTGGCTCCGAGCTAATGGTCGGAGCTGGTGTGGGCGCGGCCTCTGGAGTACCGTCCGGTGGTAGAGCTAGGTCATGCCCATCGAGACAGTGCGGCGCGCCCTGCTGTGGCTCGAATCCGTCGAAGATCAAGTCTCCGCGGATGTCGGCCATGTAGTTCAAACTTCCAAATCTGACCTGCTGGCCAGGGGCGTAGCTTTCAATCTGCTCTAGATGGCCAAGCGAATTAGCCCACAGTGCAAAGCCGCCAAATATGAAGATCTGTCCGGGGAGAAAAGTCTCACCCTAGACCGCATCGCTACTGATGATAGTAGGAGCCATCAAGCCTAACGGCGACGACACAGAGGAACTCTCAATGAAAGCACCAATGCCGGTGTCAAAACCGGCGGATCTCGGGTAGGGGGTCCCGAACTGTGCGTCTAGGCCGGATGGTAACAGGAGGCAAGGGACACGAAGTTTTGCCCAGGTTCGGGCCCTCTTGATGGAGGTAAAACCCTACATCCTGCTTGATTGATATTGATGATATAGGTGTTACAAGAGTAGATCTACCACAAGATCAGAGAGGCTAAACCCTAGAAGCTAGCCTATGGTATGATTGTATGTTGTGATTGTTGTCCTACGGACTAAAACCCTCCGGTTTATATAGACACCGGGGAGGGTTAGGGTTACACAAGGTCGGTTACAAAGGAGGAGATATCCATATACGTATTGCCTAGCTTGCCTTCCACGCCAAGTAGAGTCCCATCCGGACACGAGACGAAGTCTTCAATCTTGTATCTTCATAGTCTAACAGTCCGGCCAATGGAGATAGTCCAGCTGTCCAGAGACCCCCTAATCCAGGACTTCCCTCACACACCATTGGCAACCTATGTAGTCAATAAACGAGAGAATTGCACAAGGAGCGGCCGACAGCTGGGACCAAGCAGCTCGAGCAGTATTTGTCTTTTTGAGGTGTGAGCATTGTAGAGTTTTTCTTGAGCAATGTTTTCGTTGTTGTTCAGAGGAGAGCAGGGTATTAACCGGGCAGGCTGTGGCCCGTCTAACCCAGGCCAGATATCCAGCCCAGATATTAATTTTTTTCAAGCTGAAAATGGCTAGCCCATCTATACTTTTTTTAGGAATACCCAGGCAAGGTCAACTTGCTATTCTCCGCCCCGCTGGGCTGCAAATCTTTCCTAGGAGGGATGCATTAGGCTTAACAAGAAAATGGGATTTAAGAAATAATAAATAGGATGTAATTATAAAAACTGTGCAGTAACTATAAAAAATGCACCAAACACGTAATTACTTGATAAAATAATATTTCTGGATTTTGAAAATTTTAATTTCATTAATTTTTGCACGCGCAATGTTTCGTTGGATATTTATGTAATACAAATTTATGTTGAAATTGTATTTAATCTGACTAAAAATTTCGGGCTAAAAATATTTTCGATCCCATCAAAATGTGGAAAATTTTATTGAATTCTATTTTGAACAGTTCGTTGAAATTATTAATCGTTGTCCTAGCTAGAAAATGGGTTGTACTTTTAACAAACTGTAAATGGGTTGTAGTAAATTCCAGTAGAATTCAAAAATGGGTTGTACATTCTTACAAATCACAAATGGGCTATAAGTTCTCTGCCACACACTTGTGGGCCTACTAAGTTGACCCGTATGCAAGGCTTTGTCAACTTATAGTCAACACACGGTTCTAGCGACAGTGTCCGTTGGATGTCCATCCAACGGATGTCATGCTTCTTCTTCAATCTCGGATATTCTAGCTTCAGCCACCCAAAAAATGATTCCTCCATAGTCAAAAAAAATGATTCCTCCCCCTGACATCTGGGGCGCACCGTTTCAGAGGCTGGCCTGTGGGCCTACTAAGTTGACGCGTACCAAGGGCTATGTCAACTTAGTCAATATAAACGATTCTAGCTGCAGTGACCGTATGATGTCCATCCAACGGCCGTTGTGATTCTTCAACCTCTGGCCTTCATGCTCCAGCCGCCCAAAGCAGCATCGATCGTGTCGCCTGCTCCTGCCTCCCGTGGCCGGCTGTGCTGCCGCGGAGGCCTCACCTCCCCCTACCACTCCCACTGCTGCCTAGGCCTTGCGGCGACGGCATCCTCACACCGCGGCCGAACCGGTGAACCCTCGTACTCCTCTCCACATGGGCATCCACTGTCGCGTCTTCCCCAGCTCCGCGTCGCCCCCTTCCTAGGCCTCGCCGTCGTCCACCGCCTTGGTGCTCTCGGCGCGGTGTGGTCAATGTGGTCAACGACCGACTTCCATCGGAAGAGTACTGTACGTGGAGAGGCTGACAGCTGGGTCCACAGCCACAGCAAGGAAGTGCCTCCTTATTACGCGGAAAATAATTGTTCATCCACCTAACAGCAGGGACCCACCAGACGGGCCACCGTATTTCATGAAAAAAACATTTCCCCCTGACTGTTGGGACCCACCAGCTACATCTTCGCACGCAAGGAAGTGTGTCCATATTACGGGCAAAAAAATGATTCTCCCCCCTGACTGCTGGGACCCACCAGCTACATCTTCGCATGCAAGGAAGTGTCTGACAGTCGGGACCCACCCCGGTCGAAGCGTACGTAGCATTGTCATTCTGGTCACGAACGTGTACGTACATACTGGTTGATCGGTCTATCTGCAGGCTGCAGCGATGAACCATGGCCGTGTAAGGAAGGGCACGTGTGGTAGTAGAGGCGCGTTGTGGTAGTAGAGGCGTGCACGTAGCATGTACATGTACGTACAGCGGCCAGGGTGCAAGAAAGTAAATACGGCCACATACGTACATACGGGCGGGGTCTCGAACGCCTACTCGCGCATACGTATGGCCAGGGCTCGTGTACATGGTTGTGGCTGGGTCGAAACAAAGAAAATGCATCATCGTCATGTTCATGGGGAGTCAATGGAATGTGTCGTGTTCATCGGGAGGAAACGGAACGCGTGTTGTTCATCGGGAGGCAACCGGCTTGGACGGAACAGGCAATGGAAACGAGGCCTGGCGTACTGCAGAACGGAGGAAACAGCCCTGTGTTCGACCGGCCACGGTGGAAACGGGATCCTGTCCATTGAGAGGGGTCTGGTGTACCGCAAAATGGAGGAAACATACTTCCTACTGTCGAAATGGGGTCCTATTGATCGGGAGGGGTGTCGTGTAGCGCAAAACGGAGGAAATGGACTTGTTTTGGAGCACTACGGTCGAAACGGGGGTCCTATTCATCGGGAGGGGTGTGGAGTACCGCAAAACGGGACTCCACAGATACTGTTCATCTCCACCGTCGACCTCCTCCAGCCTCCACGGGCTCCTGTTCATCCATCATTGACCTCCTCCAGCCTCCACCCGCGACTGTTCATCCACGGGTTCCTGTTCATCCAACCTCCACCGCGCGCTCCTCCACCGGCTATTGTTCAACCAGCCCTCCCCACGGGGGTCCTGTTCAACCAACCCTCCACGGGCTACGGTTCATCCAGCCCTCCAGCGGCTACTGTTCAACCAGCCCTCCAACGGCTACTGTTCAACCAGCCCTCCAACGGCTACTGTTCAACCCGCCCTCCATGGGGTCATGTTCATCCAGCGGCAACGACCTCTACTACCATAGTTCCTGTTCATCCAACCTCCCACCGGGAACTGTTCATCAAAACCCCCTCAACAACGCTCACTGTTCATCCAGGGAAGGAGGCAGCAGTGTTCTATCGGCTTCAGTTAGCAGCAATAGCGAAGGGATCACTGTTGGGGAATGTAGTAATTTCAAAATTTTCCTACGCACACGCAAGATCATGGTGATGCATAGCAATGAGAGGAGAGAGCGTTGTCCATGTACCCTCATAGACCGTAAGCGGAAGCGTTATGACAACGCGGTTGATGTAATCGTACGTCTTCACGATTGACCGATCCTGGTACCGAAAGTACGGCACCTCTGTGATCTGCACACGTTCGGCTCGGTGGCGTCCCACGAAATCACAATCCAGCAAAGTGTCGAGGGAGAGCTTCGTCAGCACGACGGCGTGATGACGGTGATGATGATGCTACCGGAATAGGGCTTCGCCTAAGCACCGCTACGATATGACCGAGGTGGATTATGGTGGAGGGGGGCACCGCACATGGCTAACAGATCAATGATCAACTTGTGTGTCTATGGGGTGCCCCCCTCCCTCGTATATAAAGGAGTGGAGGAGGGGGAGGGCCGGCCCTCCTATGGCGCGCCCTATGGGGAGTCCTACACCACCGGGAGTAGGATCCCCCCTTCCCTAGTTGGACTAGGAGTGGAAGGAAGGGGGAGAGAGGGGGAAGGAAAGGGGGGCCGGCCCCCCACCCAATTCAGGTTGGGCTTGAGGGGGGCGCACCCCCTCCTAGGCCTCCCTCTCTTCTCTCCCACTATGGCCCAATAAGGCTCATATACCTCCCGGGGGGTTCCGGTAACCTCCCGGTGCTCTGGTATATGCCCGAACTCACCGAGAACCATTCCGATGTCCAAATATAGTCATCCAATATATCAATCTTTATGTCTCGACCATTTTGAGACTCCTCGTCATGTCTATGATCATATCCGGGACTCCGAACTACCTTCGATACATCAAAACACATAAACTCATAATACCGATCGTCACTGAACGCTAAGCGTGTGGACCCTACGGGTTCGAGAACTATGTAGACATGACCGAGACACGTCTCTGGTCAATAACCAATAGCGGAACCTGGATTCTCGTATTGGTTCCTACATATTCTACGAAGATCTTTATCGGTCAAACCGCATAACAATATATGTTGTTCCCTTTGTCATCGGTATGTTACTTGCCCGAGATTCGATCGTCGGTATCTCAATACCTAGTTCAATCTCGTTACCGACAAGTCTCTTTACTCATTCCGTAATGCTACATCCCATAACTAACTCATTAGCTACATTGCTTGCAAGGCTTATATTGATGTGCATTACCGAGAGGGCCCAGAGATACCTCTGCGACAACCGGAGTGACAAATCCTAATCTCGATATATGCCAACTCAACAAACATCATCGGAGACTCCTGTAGAGCACCTTTATAATCACCCGGTTACGTTGTGACATTTGGTAGCACACAAAGTGTTCCTCCAGTATTCGGGAGTTGCGTGATCTCATAGTCATAGGAACATGTATAAGTTATGGAGAAAGCAATAGCAACAAACTAAACGATCATCGTGCTAAGCTAATGGATGGGTCAAGTCAATCACATCATTCTCTAATGATGTGATCCGGTTAATCAAATGACAACTCATGTATATGGTTAGGAAACATAACCATCATTGATTCAGTGAGCTAATCAAGTAGAGGCAAACTAGTGACACTCTGTTTGTCTATGTATTCACACATGTACTAAGTTTCCGATTAATACAATTCTAGCATGAATAAAAAATATCATGATATAAGGAAATATAAATAACAACTTTATTGTTGCCTCTAGGGCATATTTCCTTCAGTCTCCCACTTGCACTAGAGTCAATAATCTAGATTACATTGTAATGATTCTAACACCCATGGAGTCTTGGTGTTGATCATATTTTGCTCGTGAGAGAGGCTTAGTCAATGGGTCTGCAACATTCAGATCCGTATGTATCTTGCAAATCTCTATGTCTCCCTCCTTGACTTGATCGCGGATGGAATTGAAGCATCTCTTGATGTGCTTGGTTCTCTTGTGAAATCTGGATTCCTTTGCCAAGGCAATTGCACCAGTATTGTCACAAAAGATTTTCATTGGACCCGATGCACTAGGTATGACACCTAGATCAGATATGAACTCCTTCATCCAGACTCCTTCATTTGTTGCTTCCGAAACAGCTATGTATTCCGCTTCACACGTAGATCCCGCCACGACGCTCTGCTTGGAACTGCACCAACTGACAGCTCCACCATTCAATAAAAACACGTATCCAGTTTGTGACTTAGAGTCATCCGGATCAGTGTCAAAGCTTGCATCGACGTAACCGTTTACGACGAGCTCTTTGTCACCTCCATATACGAGAAACATATCCTTAGTCCTTTTCAGGTATTTCAGGATATTCTTGACCGCTGTCCAGTGATCCACTCCTGGATTACTTTGGTACCTCCCTACTAAACTGATACCAAGGCACACATCAGGTCTGGTACACAGCATTGCATACATGATAGAGCCTATGGCTGAAGCATAGGGAACACCTTTCATTTTCTCTCTATCTTCTGCAGTGGTCGGGCATTGAGTCCAACTCAACTTCACACCTTGTAATACAGGCAAGAACCCTTTCTTTACCTGATCCATTTTGAACTTCTTCAAAACTTTATCAAGGTATGTGTTTTGTGAAAGTCCAATTAAGAGTCTTGATATATCTCTATAGATCTTGATGCCCAATATATAAGCAGATTCACCGAGGTCTTTCATTGAAAAATTCTTATTCAAGTATCCTTTTATGCTATTCAGAAATTCAGTATCATTTCCGATCAACAATATGTCATCTACATATAATATCATAAATGCTATGGAGCTCCCACTCACTTTCTTGTAAATACAGGATTCTCCAAAAGTCTGTATAAAACCATATGCTTTGATCACACTATCAGAGCATATATTCCAACTCCAAGAGGCTTGCACCGGTCCATAAATAGATCGCTGGAGCTTGCACACTTTGTTATCACCTTTTGGATCGACAAAACCTTATGGTTGCATCATATACAACTCTTCTTTAAGATATCCATTAAGGAATGCAGTTTTGACATCCATTTGCTGAATTTCATAATCATAAAATGCGGCAATTGCTAACATGATTCGGACGGACTTGAGCATCGCTACGGGTGAGGTCTCATCGTAGTCAACTCCTTGAACTTGTCGAAAACCTTTTGCAACAACTCGAGCTTTGTAGATAGTAATATTACCGTCAGCGTCAGTCTTCTTCTTGAAGATCCATTTATTCTCTATAGCCTGCCGATCATCAGGAAAGTCAACCAAAGTCCATACTTTGTTCTCATACATGGATCCCATCTCAGATTTCATGGCCTCAAGCCATTTTGCAGAATCTGGGCTCATCATCGCTTCTCATAGTTCGTAGGTTCGTCATGGTCAAGTAACATGACTTCCAAAACAGGATTACTGTACCACTCTGGTGTGGATCTTACTCTGGTTGACCTACGAGGTTCGGTAGTAACTTGATCAGAAGTTTCATGATCATCATCATTAGCTTCCTCACTTACTGGTGTAGGAATCACTGGAACTATTTTCAGTGATGAACTACTTTCCAATAAGGGAGAAGGTACAATTACCTCGTCAAGTTTGACTTTCTCCCACTCACTTCTTTAGAGAGAAACTCCTTCTCCAGAAAGTATCCATTCTTAGCAACAAATATCTTGCCTTCGGATCTGTGATAGAAGGTGTACCCAACAGTCTCCTTTGGGTATCCTATGAAGACACATTTCTCCAATTTGGGTTCGAGCTTATCAGGTTGAAGCTTTTTCGCATAAGCATCGCAGCCCCAAACTTTAAGAAATGACAACTTGGGTTTCTTGCCAAACCACAGTTCATAAGGTGTCGTTTCAACGGATTTAGATGGTGCCCTATTTAACGTGAATGCAGCCGTCTCTAAAGCATAACCCCAAAACAATAGCGGTAAATTAATGAGAGACATCATAGATTGCACCATATCTAATAAAGTCCGGTTACGACATTCGGACACACCATTACGTCATGGTGTTCCAGGTGGCGTGAGTTGCGGAACTATTCCACATTGTTTCAAATGAATTCCCAAACTCATAACTCAAATATTCACCTCCACGATCAGATCGTAGAAACTTGATTTTCTTGTTACGATGATTTTCCACTTCACTCTGAAATTCTTTGAACTTTTCAAATGTTTCAGACTTATGTTTCATTAAGTAGATATACCCATATCTGCTCAAATCATCTGTGAAGGTGAGAAAATAACGATATCCGCCGCGAGCTTCAATGTTCATTGGACCACATACATCAGTATGTATGATTTCCAATAACTCTGTTGCTCGCTCCATTGTTCCGGAGAACGGAGTTTTAGTCATCTTGCCCATGAGGCATGGTTCGCAAGTACCAAGTGATTCATAATCAAGTGATTCCAGAAGTCCATCAGAATGGAGTTTCTTCATGCGCTTTACACCAATATGACCTAAATGGCAGTGCCACAAATAAGTTGCACTATCATTATCAACTCTGCATCTTTTGGCTTCAATACTATGAACATGTGTATCACTACTATCAAGATTTAGTAAAAATAGACCACTCATCAAGGGTGCATGACCATAAAAGATATTACTCATATAAATAGAACAACCATTATTCTCTGATTAAATGAATAACCGTCTCACATCAAACAAGATCCAGATATAATGTTCATGCTCAACGCTGGCACCAAATAACAATTATTTAGGTCTAAAACTAATCCCGAAGGTAGATGTAGAGGTAGCGTGCCGACGATCACATCGACTTTGGAACCATTTCCCACGCGCATCGTCACCTCGTCCTTAGCCAATCTTCGCTTAATCCGTAGCCCCTGTTTCGAGTTGCAAATGTTTAGCAACTGAACCAGTATCAAATACCCAGGCACTACTGCGAGCATTAGTAAGGTACACATCAATAACATGTATATCAAATATACCTTTCACTTTGCCATCCTTCTTCTCCGCCAAATACTTGGGGCAGTTCCGCTTCAGTGACCAGTTCCTTTGCAGTAGAAGCACTCAGTCTCAGGCTTAGGTCCAGACTTGGGTTTCTTCACTTGAGCAGCAACTGGCTTGCTGTTCTTCTTGAAGTTCCCCTTCTTCCCTTTACCCTTTTTCTTGAAACTGGTGGTCTTGTTGACCATCAACACTTGATGCTCCTTCTTGATTTCTACCTCCGCAGCTTAGCATTGCGAAGAGCTCAGGAATCGTCTTATCCATCCCTTGCATATTATAGTTCATCACGAAGCTCTTGTAGCTTGGTGGCAGTGATTGAAGAACTCTGTCAATGACACTATCATCAGGAAGATTAACTCCAGTTGAGTCAAGTGGTTGTGGTACCCAGACATTCTGAGTATATGTTCACTGACAGAACTATTCTCCTCCATCTTGCAGCTGTAGAACTTATTGGAGACTTCATATCTCTCAATCCGGGCATTTGCTTGAAATATTAACTTCAACTCCTGGAACATCTCATATGCTCCATGACGTTCAAAACATCGTTGAAGTCCCGGTTCTAAGCCGTAAAGCATGGCACACTGAACTATCGAGTAGTCATCAGCTTTGCTCTGCCAGGTGTTCACAACATCTAGCGTTGCTCCTCTATATGATCTAAGTGATCACGTGATCCATATCAACTAAACCATGTCCGATCATCACGTGAGATGGAGTAGTTTTCAATGGTGAACATCACTATGTTGATCATATCTACTATATGATTCACGCTCGACCTTTCGGTCTCAGTGTTCCGAGGCCATATCTGCATATGCTAGGCTCGTCAAGTTTAACCCGAGTGTTCCCTCGTGTGCAAAACTGGCTTGCACCCGTTGTATGTGAACGTAGAGCTTATCACACCCGATCATCACGTGGTGTCTCGGCACGACGAACTGTAGCAACGGTGCATACTCAGGGAGAACACTTATACCTTGAAATTTAGTGAGAGATCATCTTATAATGCTACCATCAACTAAGCAAAATAAGATGCATAAAGGATAAACATCACATGCAATCAATATAAGTGATATGATATGGCCATCATCATCTTGTGCCTTTGATCTCCATCTCCAAAGCACCGTCATGATCACCATCGTCATCACCTTGATCTCCATCGATAGCATCGTCTTCGTCTCGCCAACTATCTAGTAATAAAGTT
>NC_053023.1:390025249-390062109 GCF_003073215.2 Triticum urartu | reverse complement strand
TTGTAACACTTAAACTCGATGGTCGTTGATATCTTCAAGCGGGTCCATATGGGCGGGTGCTTTATATTTTGCTTCGTGCTTACAACTCTCGTTTTGCTACATTTGGTTCTTTGAGTTGTAACACTTAAACTCGATGGTCGTCTGCTACTTATCTGCCACTTTGTTTTGCGATGATAAATTCCGCATGTGCGACGATAAATTCCGCACTTAGATCATTCTGCAGACGTCCATTTTCCATTATGCATGTCATTATCTTCATATACTTTCACATGCATAGTGGATTGTCATCATAAGTTGAAGTGGATCTCCACAAGTACAACCTGCCATGTGCATTTGCATTCCAAAAGCAAATACTTATATGCACATCTTCAGGGGGAGCCCTTGCAACTTATGAAGACAATTCCTTATCCTTTACAATTTCACAGATTATATTCCCCGTTGAAAACTTCAACTAGTTTGTCATCAATCACCAAAAAGGGGGAGATTGTAAGTGCATCTAGTGCCACCCCTAGTTGGTTTTGGAGTATTGACGACAAACCTAGTTGAGGGACTAATGTGTTTGTGAGAATTGCAGGATAACACAGGTAGAAGTCCCTCATTGATTCGGTTTTCCTACCAGAGATGACCCCTAAAAATGTATGAAGACATTGAAGTCAAAGGTGGTATATGAAGATATTCACATTGAAGACTATGACAAGAGAAGACACCACATGAAGCCTATGGAGCTCGAAGACTTAGATCTTTCGTAGTTCTTTTTCTTTTGTGTTGAGTCATAGGAACCACCGTACTGTTAAGTGGGGTCCAAGAGAACCAGTCAGACTGACTGAAGTGATGCCTAACCAAAAACCTATGTCTTCGAGTGAAGACTATGAGAGCGAATCTTGTCCAGAGTCGGACAAGTCAGCTTTGCTTGTAGCCCAAGTAAAGTTGCCGTGTGAGTTTGAAATCTGACCGTTGGAACACGTGTCAGTTCCTTAGTGACCCAGGGTCATTTCAGACAAATCAGGTCGGGTTGCCAAGTGGCTATAAATAGCCCACCCCCTACAACCATAAACGGTTGGCTGCTCAGATTGAGAGTACGGCTTTTGTCGTTTGAGAGCAACCCACCTCGAAGCCTTTGAGAGAGAATTCCTTGCGAGGATAAAGCCCTAACCACCCAGAGCCAAAGAGAATTGGCATCACTTAAGTCTTCTTGTCTGTGTGATCTGAAGACTTATTACACTTGAGGACTGTGCATCCTCCAGCCGGTTAGGCGTCGCGTTCTGAGCATCCAAGAGACATTGTGGATTGCCGGTGAACGAAGTCTGTGAAGGTTTGGGAGTCTACCTTGAAGACTTACCAGAGTGATTGGGCGAGGTCTGTGTGACCTTAGCTCAAGGGGAATACGGTGAGGACTGGGTGTCCTGAGCTGCGTGTTCAGGACTGGGTGTCCGGGACTGTGTGTCCTAAGGTTTAAATACCTAGCCGCCCCAACCAGACGTACAGTTGTCACAGCAACTGGAACTGGTCCAACAAATCATTGTCTTCAACGAGTCACTGGTTTCATCTTCCCTTCCCTTTACTTACTGTTGCTCCTTGTGAAGTCATTGTATGTTTGCACTATCTTTTGTCTTCACTGAGTGACTGCATGTTCTGTATGGCTTCATAATATCTTCCTACCTGATCCTTACTACATTGCTGCTATTAAGTCATTGTGCTTTCACTTCATTGAATACTTGACTATGGCTTGCCTAGTGTAGTCTACCTTCCGCTGCATGGTAATAGGTTTATTTCTATCGTTTGTCTTCATAACTTCCACGTTTTGAAGACTTTCATAAAAATCGCCTATTCACCCCCCTCTAGTCGATATAATGCACTTTCAGGTGGCACTAGATGCACTTACATGACCTCCGTCGCACTGACTGCAGAGGTCGCCGCACTGAAGCAGGACCTCGAGGGGTCCGAGAAGGAGCTCGGCCTTGCTAAGAGGCAGCTCGAGGAGAACAAAGGTAAGTAATACCTTGTCTATAGATATATATGTATACAAAAAAGATGCGATTGCAAAATGACAGGATCATCATGAATTTTCCAGGAGCCACGACCGAAGTGGCGACCCTGAAGAAAGCGCCGTCCGAGGCTGAAAACAAAGCGACCCAGGAGCGCGCCGAGCGAGAAAAGCAGGAGGCACGGGTGGGCGAGGTGCAGCAAGAGCTCCAGGCTCTCATGACGAAGCACGAGGCTTTGGAGCTTGACTCAAAGACGCGAGAGTCTGAGCTTGCCCCGGCCCTTGAGAGCGCAAAGAATGCCAAGGCTGAAGCCCACAAGGCCCTCCAGGATATTGAGGCGATGAAGAAGATAGCGGCGGGTATGGCATTCAATATGCAAAGCAAGCATGTGAAAGTAAATTACTTGTTACTTACCTGAGTCCGGAGCTCTCCAGGAGCATTCGCAGATTTGCCCCACAATGTGTCGGATGCCGCAAGGTTTTACCACGCTGAGGAGGGAAGCTCAACGGAGAAGCTATTCTGGTCTCGGTATACTGGGACCGAACACCCGATGCCTGTGAGCGACCAGCTGAAGCAACTGGTCGAGCTGCACAAGGCGGCCAAACAGGCCATGAGGGGCCTTATAGTCCGGATGTGGCCTGGCGACGCCCTTCCCAACAGCTACTTCGGCCTGGTGAGGCGGCTTGTGGATGCCTGCCCATGGCTGGAAGTCATCAAGCGGTCCGTCTGCATCGAAGGTGCACGCCGGGCTTTCGCCCGTGCAAAGGTGCACTGGGCCAAGATGGACGCCGAGAAGCTGGTGAAGGAGGGGCCGCCGCAGGGCAAGGAGCATCGCCACCCCGAGATGTACTATGAGGGTGTCCTAAAGGGTGCCCGTCTTGTAGCGTACGAGTGTGCGAAAGATGTAATATTTGAATGAACTTGCTCGTGTGATCCTGTATTATGAAAACTTGTTCATATGCGCTATGCAACGCTTGTTAGAATTTAAAATATTACCTTCTGTTCGGCTGTTTATCTTATCTAAGAGATGGCTAGTCGTCGGCTTCTGCCCCCGTGCCACGAGTGCTGGGGTGTTCGGGATAAACCTGAGCACTCTTGTTCCCATATTTGGGTCCTTCAAGGGAGGTGCTCAGCACAACGAACAAGGCAATCGGACTATAATGCTTTATCACTCTCACTTAGCCATAGAATTCTATAATTTTAAATTTTGGTGAAGCCCCTAGTATTCGGAAGGCCAAATTTGGGGAGCTATACACGCCTTAAGCCGGACAAAGCTGACTCAACGCTCTAAGCCACATAAGTCTTTAGGGACTCGAAACCTCTTGAACAGTGACCAGTCTCTCGCCTTATCATGATAGTCAGTTTTAGCTTTCTCTACTGAGGTGCTTAGCCCAGCTGAACCGAGGCACAATCGTAGTAGTTCTCCCAGTGCTACCTTAGCCGATATAGCGGAACGTAAGAGACCAAAACATGGGAGTCAGGCAAACCCAACTATTGACCCAAGACATGATTCGGAGCTGATGCATATAATGCTATAAGTTCGGGGTGCCGCACTGTCTAAAGTTTTCGGACTTCTCACGCCGTATTATGGGGTATGCTTAATCCCCTAGCGTATTGGCCGTACCAGAGTGTACGGGTGCTGGATGTCATGAATGAACATACGTATATATATATATAAAGAAGAATAGAGAATGCAATAATAGTCTAGTGCTATGCATTGTTTATTCAAAAAGGTGCGTTAAAGCGGAATGATACAAGTAGTGCGATGAGCAAAAAGTAGGACTATTTGACATGTCCCCTCCAAGGGCAAGCTGAGGAATGGTATTAAAGCAAGTATTTCACTCGTTATCGTAATCCACCTGGGAGTTCCATGGTGCGACATAGCTTTCTGCCTCCTTGGTTGCGGCATTATGTGTTCGGCCATCAAATTGCCGGACAGGGTTTCCAGAGATTAAAGTCCTGAAAGAGAGAAAAATAACAAAGCGGGAAGCCCCTAGTGCGGTTAAGCCGCGTCTTGGGGTGTGCCGTAGTCGTGCCCCCCTCCCCACCTATGCCCACGGTATTTTCAATGAGTAATTATGTACGCATGGCACAGATTTTGCCGTTTGGCTGGTACTGGGGTGGGGGCCGCATTGCTATGCGAGCTCGGAACGTGCCAGGTGATGACCCACAAGTATAGGGGATCTATCATAGTCCTTTCGATAAGTAAGAGTGTCGAACCCAACGAGGAGCAGAAGGAAATGATAAGCGGTTTTCAGCAAGGTATTCTCTGCAAGTACTGAAATAAGTGGTAACATATAGTTTTGTGATAGGATAAATTGTAACGAGCAACAAGTAACAAAAGTAAATAAAGTGCAGCAATATGTCCCAATCCTTTTGTAGCAAAGGACAAGCCGGAACAAACTCTTATAATAGGAAAAGCGCTCCCAAGGACACATGGGAATATCGTCAAGCTAGTTTTCATCACGTTCATATGATTCGCGTTCGATACTTTGATAATTTGATATGTGGGTGGACCGGTGCTTGGGTGTTGTTCTTACTTGAACAAGCATCCCACTTATGATTAACCTCTATTGAAAGCATCCACAACTACAACAAAAGTATTAAGGTAAACCTAACCATAGCATGAAACATATGGATCCAAATCAGCCCCTTATGAAGCAACGCATAAACTAGGGTTTAAGCTTCTGTCACTCTAGCAACCCATCATCTACTTATTACTTCCCAATGCCTTCCTCTAGGCCCAAATAATGGTGAAGTGTTATGTAGTCGACGTTCACATAACACCACTAGAGGCTAGACAACATAAATCTTATCAAAATATCAAACAAATACCAAATTCACATGACTACTAATAGCAAGACTTCTCCCTTGTCCTCAAGAACGAACGTAATTACTCACAAAGCATATTCATGTTCATAATCATAGGGGTAATAATATGCATATAGGATCTGAACATATGATCTTCCACCAAATAAACCAACTAGCATCAACTACAAGGAGTAATCAACACTACTAGCGACCTACTAGCACCAATCCCGGACTTTGTGACAAGAATTGGATACAAGAGATGAACTAGGGTTTGGAGATGAGATGGTGCTGGTGAAGATGTTGATGGAGATTGCCCTCTCCCGATGAGAGGAGCGTTGGTGATGACGATGGTGATGATTTCCCCCTCCCGGAGGGAAGTATCCCCGGTAGAACAGCTCTGTCGGAGCTCTAGATTGGATCCGCCAAGGTTCCGCCTCGTGGCGGCGGAGTCTCGTCCCAAAAAGTTCCTTCCTATTTTTTTCTCATCGAAAGACTTCATATAGGAGAAGATGGGCGTCGGAGAGCCACCAGGGGGCCCACGAGGTAGGGGGCGCGCCCTAGGGGGGGGCGCCCCCCACCCTCGTGAGCAGGGTGTGGGCCCCCTGGCCTTCATCTTTGGCAAGGATTTTTCTTTATTTATTTTAAGATGTTCCGTGGAGTTTTAGGACTTTTGGAGTTGCGCAGAATAGGTCTCTAATATTTGCTCCTATTCCAGCCCAGAATTCCAGCTGCCGGCATTCTCCCTCCTTATGTAAACCTTGTAAAATAAGAGAGAATAGCCATAAGTATTGTGACATAAAGTGAAATAACAGTCCATAATGCAATAAATATCGATATAAAATCATGATGCAAAATGGACGTATCAACTCCCCCAAGCTTAGACTTCGCTTGTCCTCAAGCGAAAAGCCGATAACAATAAATATGTCCTCATGTTTAGAGGTAGAGGCGTCGACAAAAAATAAAATATGGACATGAAGGCATCATGATTATTCTCATAACAACAACATATATAGATTTGTCATATGATTACTTATGTTCAAGTGATGATCTATTCACAATGCAAAAGTATAAATCATAAACCTTATTGGGCTCCAACAAACTATAATCTCAGTCATTGAAGCAATTGCAATTTATCATAACATCGGAAAGAGTCTATGTCAGAGCTAAAAAGCAAGTCCACATATTCAACTATCATTTAGTCCTCCATAATTGCTAACACTTAGGCGATGTTTGTGGTTACGGGGTTTTAATCGGACACAGAGAAAGATAGGGGCTTATAGTTTTGCCCCACAACCTTTTACCTCAAGGGTAATGTCAACAATAATGGTTCATGCTCCCCTACATCCAATTAGATATATATATATATATATCATGTTCTTTCCAACATGCTGAGCTTGCCAAAGGATAAAATGAAAAAGAAAAGGGGAAGATCACCATGACTCTTGCATAAGGTAGAAGATAATAATAAAGGATAGGCCCTTCGCAGAGGGAAGCAGAGGTTGCCATGCGCTTTTATGGTTGGATATATAAAATCTCAATGCGAAAGAACGTCACTTTATATTGCCCCTTGTGATATGAACTTTTATTATGCAGTCCGTCGCTTTTATTACTTCCACATCACAAGATCGTATAAAGCTTATTTCTCCCACACCAATCAATCATACATAATTAGAGCAATTTTTATTGCTTTGCACCGATGACAACTTACTTGAAGGATCTTACTCAATCCATAGGTAGATATGGTGGACTCTCATGGCAAAACTGGTTTAAGGGTGTTTGGAAGCACAAGTAGTATTTCTACTTGGTGCTGAGAATTTGGCTAGCATGAGGGGGAAAGGCAAGCTCAACAAGTTAGAGGATCCATGACAACATACTTTATCTCAGATATAAGAAAGACATAACTCGTTCGTTGTCTTCCTTGTCCAACATCAACTCTTTAGCATGTCATATTTTAATGAGTGCTCCCAATCATAAAAGATGTCAATGATAATATATCTATATGTGAAAACCTCTCTTTCCTTATTACTTCCTATTAATTGCAACAATGACCAAAGCTATGCTTGCCAACTCCCAACAACTTTTAATCATCATACTCTTTCTATGTGAAGTCATTACTCTCAATAAGATCAATATGAACTTTTTGTTTCTTTTTATTCTTTTTCTCTTTTCTTTTATTCACCCAAGATCATGGCAAAATAATCAAGCCCTTGACTCAACACTAATCTTTATTATATATAGATCACGAACTCGATTACATAGAGAGATCATAAAGCAAACTCAAAACTAGATCATGCCATAAACTTTATTCTACTAGATCAAGATACTACTAATAGGATCGAACTAAGAAAAACGGTAAAGATAGGAGTTGTGATTGTGATACGATACCGGGGCACCTCCCCCAAGCTTGGCAGTTGCCAAGGGGAGTGCCCATACCCATGTGATTACATCTCCTTGGTTGGTGAAGAAGGTGGAGGTGTTGTTGGTGATGCGGGCTTGTCATCCATCTTCCAAGGCATAGGTTCACCATCATAGAAGGATGATCGAGTCTCCAGAATCCTCGAATCTGCAGCCAAACTCATTCTTTTGAATCTATATTCATACTCACAGTTTTGGTTTTGCAGGTCATAGATTTGGGCTTGGAGGTGCTCGATCTTCTCATATAGCTTGAAGATGGCCTCCTCGGTGTTCTTGGCATCCGGCTTGTAGTTTTTGGTGAACTCCGCGAGCATCGTGTGGCTAGCATTGATTCCATGCTCCACCATCCCCTGGCACTTGAAAACTTGTTGCTCCATTGCTTCGAGCCTCGTCTCCACGCTTCCGGTTCCCTTTGGTCCCTCAACATCGCGGATGTGCAACAACCCATCACACATCTCAGTGGTTTGAGGGTGCCGCAGCACCTCCGCGAGGTAAGGGTTGATGACCTTCTCGAAGAACTTGTCCTTGGAAGCACTTGGGGACGTCATGATAATCTAGATCTGTCAAAAAAATAGCTCGAAACAAGAACAGAGGAGATTTGCGTGATACGGGAGTCAAAACCTTCGGGAGAATATATAATGAATTTTTACCGACCAAAATACGTAACGTGCAAGAAAACGGAGTCTGGAAGGCTCACGAGGTAGGGGGTGCGCCCAGGGGGATAGGGCACGCCCACCACCCTCGTGGGGCCCTCGTGTCCTTCCCGGACTGCTACTTATTTTTCTATTTTTCTAAATATTCCAAAACGGAGAAATATTGCCTTAAAAACTGTTTTGGAGTCGGTTTACTTACCGTAGCACATACCTATTCCTTTTCGAAGTCTGAAACGTTCCGGAAAGTATCCCTTATGTATTCCTCCGGGGCTACGGTTTCAATAATATTGGTTTCAACATTTATGGGATTACCTGAGATATAATGTTTAATTCTTTGACTGTTTACCACCTTCGGATTTGTGCCCTCAAAGTTGTTGATCTTTATGGCACCGGAACGATAGACCTCTTCGATAACATAGGGGCCTTCCCATTTAGAGAGAAGTTTTCCTGCAAAAAATCTTAAACGAGAGTTGTATAGCAATACATAATCACCTACATTAAACTCACGCTTTTGTATCCTTTTGTCATGCCATCTTTTAACTTTTTCTTTAAACAACTTGGCATTTTCATAAGCTTGGGTTCTCCATTCATCAAGTGAGCTAATATCAAATAACCTCTTCTCACCGGCAAGTTTAAAATCATAGTTGAGCTCTTTAATAGCCCAATATGCCTTATGTTCTAGTTCGAGAGGTAAGTTACATGCTTTTCCATAGACCATTTTATACGGAGACATACCCATAGGATTTTTATATGCAGTTCTATAAGCCCACAATGCATCATAAAGTTTTTTGGACCAATTCTTTCTAGACCTATTAACAATCTTTTGCAAAATTAATTTGAGCTCTCTATTGCTCAACTCTACTTGACCACTAGACTATGGGTGATAAGGAGATGCAATTCTATGATTAACATCATATTTAGCAAGCATTTTATGGAAAGCACCATGAATAAAGTGTGAACCACCATCAGTCATTAAATATCTAGGGACTCCAAACCTAGGGAAAATAACATCCTTAAGCATTTTAATAGAAGTGTTGTGATCAGCACTACTAGTTGGAATTCTATTGCTCAACTCTACTTGACCACTAGACTGTGGGTGATAAGGAGATGCAATTCTATGATTAACATCATATTTAGCAAGCATTTTATGGAAAGCACCATGAATAAAGTGTGAACCACCATCAGTCATTAAATATCTAGGGACTCCAAACCTAGGGAAAATAACATCCTTAAGCATTTTAATAGAAGTGTTGTGATCAGCACTACTAGTTGGAATTCTATTGCTCAACTCTACTTGACCTAGACTGTGGGTGATAAGGAGATGCAATTCTATGATTAACATCATATTTAGCAAGCATTTTATGGAAAGCACCATGAATAAAGTGTGAACCACCATCAGTCATTAAATATCTAGGGACTCCAAACCTAGGGAAAATAACATCCTTAAGCATTTTAATAGAAGTGTTGTGATCAGCACTACTAGTTGGAATTCTATTGCTCAACTCTACTTGACCACTAGACTGTGGGTGATAAGGAGATGCAATTCTATGATTAACATCATATTTAGCAAGCATTTTATGGAAAGCACCATGAATAAAGTGTGAACCACCATCAGTCATTAAATATCTAGGGACTCCAAACCTCGGGAAAATAACATCCTTAAGCATTTTAATAGAAGTGTTGTGATCAGCACTACTAGTTGGAATAGCTTCTACCCACTTAGTAACGTAATCACTAGCAACTAAAATATGTGTATATCCATTAGAGGCAGGAAAAGGTCCCATATAATCAAAGCCCCAAACATCAAACGGTTCAATAACAAGAGAATAATTCATAGGCATTTCTTGACGTCTACTAATATTACCAATTCTTTGACATTCATCACAAGATAAGACAAACTTACGGGCATCCTTGAAGAGAGTAGGCCAATAAAAACTAGATTGCAATACCTTATGTGCAGTTCTATCTCCAGCGTGGCGTTCTCCATAAGACTCAGAGTGACACTTGCGTAGGATCTGTTCCTGTTCATGCTCAGGTACACAACGTCTAATAACACCATCTACCCCTTCTTTATAAAGATGTGGATCATCCCAAAAGTAATGTCTTAAATCATAGAAAAACTTTTTCTTTTGCTGGTATGTGAAGCTAGGTGGTATAAATTTAGCAACAATATAATTAGCATAATCAGCATACCATGGAGTACTACGAGAAGTACTTATAACATTTAATTGTTCATCAGGAAAGTTATCATTAATAGGTAGTGGGTCATCAAGAATATTTTCTAACCTAGACAAGTTTTCTGCAACGGGGTTCTCAGCTCCCTTTCTATCAACAATATGCAAATCAAATTCTTGTAGCAAGAGAACCCATCTAATAGGTCTAGGTTTAGCATCTTTCTTTTCCATAAGGTATTTAATAGCAGCATGATTAGTTTGAATAGTTACTTTAGAATCAACAATATATGATCTGAACTTATCACAAGCAAATACAACTGCTAAAAGCTCTTTTTCAGTACTAGCATAATTTCTTTGAGCATTGTCTAGAGTCTTACTAGCATAATGAATAACATTTAATTTCTTATCAACTCTTTGCCCTAGAACAACACCTACAGCATAATCACTAGCATCACACATAATTTCAAAGGGTAGGTTCCAATCAGGTGGCTGAACAACAGGTGCAGTGACTAATGCTTTCTTAAGTATTTCAAATGCTTCTACACAATCATCATCAAAGACAAATGGTATATCTTTTTGCAATAAATTAGTCAGAGGCCGAGAAATTTTTGAGAAGTCCTTAATGAACCTCCTGTAAAATCCGGCGTGACCAAGGAAACTTCTTATACCTTTGATGTCCTTGGGACATGGCATCTTTTCAATAGCATCAACCTTGGCTTTATCAACTTCAATACCTCTTTCAGAAACCTTATGCCCCAAGACAATACCTTCATTAACCATAAAGTGGCACTTTTCCCAATTCAAGACAAGATTAGTTTCTTCACATCTCTGCAAAACTCGATCAAGATTGCTCAAGCAATCATCAAAAGAGGAACCATGGACGGAAAAGTCATCCATGAAAACCTCACAAATCTTTTCACAAAAGTCAGAGAATATAGCCATCATGCATCTTTGAAAGGTAGCAGGTGCATTACATAAACCAAAATGCATATGTCTATAAGCAAAGTACCAAAAGGGCATGTAAAAGTAGTCTTTGATTGATCTCTAGCCAACACAGGTATTTGAGAGAAACCAGAATAACCATCTAGAAGCAATAGTGTGTTATGTTTGGCATAATCTTTTCTAGCATTTGATCAATAAAAGGTAAGGGGTAATGATCTTTCTTAGTAGCTTTATTTAATTTGCGGAAATCAATTACCATCCTATAACCTGTGATAATTCTTTGTGGAATCAATTCATCTTTATCATTAGGAACAACAGTAATACCTCCCTTCTTAGGGACACAATGGACAGGACTTACCCACTCACTATCAGCAACGGGATAGATTATACCTGCCTCCAGAAGCTAGTATTTCTTTTCTTACCACTTCTTTCATTTTCGGATTCAGACGTCATTGAGGATCACGAACTGGTTTGGCATCTGCTTCCAAATTTATTTTATGTTGACATAGAGTGGGACTAATGCCCTTAAGATCATCAAGAGTATATCCAATAGCAGCACGATGCTTCTTCAGAGTTTTCAATAATCTTTCTTCTTCATTCTCTGAAAGGTTAGCACTAATAATAACAGGATATATCTTCTTTTCATCAAGATAAGCATATTTAAGATTATCAGGCAAAGGTTTAAGCCAAACACAGGATCACCCTTGGGTGGAGGGGGATCTCCTAAAATTTCAATAGGCAAATTGTGATGCAGAATAGGTTCCTTTTTAAAGAATACTTCATCTATTTCCCTTCTTTCTTTCATGAACATATCATTTTCATGGTCTAGCAAATAGTGTTCTAAGGGATAACTAGGAGGTACGGCAATAGAAGCAAGACCAATAATTTCATCCTTACTAGGTAATTCTTCCTCATGATGTTGTTTACTAAATTTAAGAGAAATTAAACTCATGAACCATATCATCCAAACCAACAGTAACAATATTCTTAGTGCAGTCTATGGTAGCATTGACAGTATTTAAGAAGGGTCTACCAAATATAATGGGACAAAAGCTATCTGTGGAGAAGTAAGAACAAGAAAATCAGCAGGATATTTAGTTTTCCCACACAAGACTTCAACATCTCTAACAATTCCAATTGGTGCAATAGTATCTCTATTAGCAAGTTTAATAGTAACATCAATATCTTCTAACTCAACAGGTGCAATTTCATTCTTAATTTCTTTGTATAAGTCATGAGGTATAACACTAGCACTAGCACCCATATCACATAAGCCATGATAACAATGATCTCCTATTTTAACAGAAATAACAGGCACGCCTACCACAGGTCTATGTTTATCTTTATCACAAGGTTTAGCAATTCTAGCAGTTTCACCTTCGAACTGAATAACATGCCCATCAATATTATCAGACAAGAGATCTTTAACAATAGCAATATTAGGTTCTACTTTAACTTGCTCAGGAGGTGTATAAGTTCTAATATTGCTTTTACGAACAACAGTTGAAGCTTTAGCATGATCCTTTATTCTAACAGGGAAAGGTGGTTTCTCAATATAAGAAGTAGGAACAATAGGATCATTATAAGTGACAGTCTTTTCTTCAACTTTAATAGGTGCAGCTACTTTTACTTCTATGGGAGGATGATATTTAAACCACTTCTCCTTAGGGAGATCAACATAAGTAGCAAAAGATTCACAGAAAGAAGCTACTATCTCAGAGTCAAGTCCATATTTAGTGCTAAACTTACGGAAAATATCGGTATCCATAAAAGATTTAACACAATCAAACTTAGGTGTCATACCTGACTCCTTACCTTCGTCGAGGTCCCAATCTTCAGAGTTGCGTTTAATTCTATCCAATAAATTCCATCTGAATTCAATAGTCTTCATCATAAAAGAGCCAGCACAAGAAGTATCGAGCATGGTGCGATTGTTTTCAGAAAGCCGAGCATAAAAACTTTGCATAATTATTTCTCTCGAGCTCATGATTGGGGCATGAATATAACATTGATTTAAGCCTCCCCCAAGCTTGAGCGATGCTTTCTCCTTCGCGAGGCCAGAAATTATATATATAATTGCGATCACGATGAACAAGATGCATAGGGTAATACTTTTGATGAAATTCCAGCTTCAATCTTTTATAGTCCCATGATCTCGTATCACATAGTGAAAGTGCGTTATATCGACTAGAGGGGGGGGTGAATAGGCGATTTTTATGACAGTCTTCAAAACGTGGAAATTATGAAGACAAACGATAGAAATAAACCTATTACCCTGCAGCGGAAGGTAGACTACACTAGGCAAGCCATAGTCAAGTATTCAATAGAGTGAAAGCACAATGACTAATAGCAGCAATGTAGTAAGGATCAGGTAGGAAGATATTGTGAAGCCACACAGAACACGCAGTCACTCAGTGAAGACAAAAGATAGTGCGAACATACAATGACTTCACAAGGAGTAACAGTAAGTAAAGGGAAGGGAAGATGAAACCAGTGACTCGCTGAAGACAATGATTTGTTGGACCAGTTCCAGTTGATGTGACAACTGTACGTCTGGTTAGGGCGGCTAGGTATTTAAACCTTAGGACACACAGTCCCGGACACCTAGTCCTGAACACGCAGCTCAGGACACCCAGTCCTCACCGTATTCCCCTTGAGCTAAGGTCACACAGACCTCGCCCAATCACTCTGGTAAGTCTTCAAGGTAGACTACCAAACCTTCACAGACTTCGTTCACCGGCAGTCCACAATGTCTCTTGGATGCTCAGAACGCGACGCCTAACCGGCTGGAGGATGAACAGTCATCAAGTGTAATAAGTCTTCAGATCACACACACAAGAAGAATTAAGTGATGCCTAATTCTCTTTGGCTTTGGGTGGTTAGGGCTTTATCCTCGCAAGGAATTCTCTCTCAAAGGCTTCGAGGTGGGTTGCTCTCAAACGACAAAAGCCGTACTCTGAATCTGAGCAGCCAACCGTTTATGGTTGTAGGGGGTGGGCTATTTATAGCCACTTGGCAACCCGACCTGATTTGTCCGAAATGACCCTGGGTCACTAAGGAACTGACACGTGTTCCAACGGTCAGATTTCAAACTCACACGGCAACTTTACTTGGGTTCAAGCAAAGCTTACTTGCCCGACTCTAGACAAGATTCGCTCTCAAAGTCTTCACTCGAAGACATAGGTTTTGTTTAAGCATCACTTTAGTCATTCTGACTGGTTCTCTTGGACCCCACTTAACAGTACGGTGGTTCCTATGACTTAACACAGAAGAAAGAGAACTACAAAAGATCTAAGTCTTCGAGCTCCATAGGCTTCATGTGGTGTCTTCTCTTGTCATAGTCTTCAACGTGAATATCTTCATATACCACCTTTGACTTCAGTGTCTTCATACATTTTTAGGGGTGATCTCTAGTAGGAAAACCGAATCAATGAGGGACTTCTACCTATGTTATCCTGCAATTCTCACAAACACATTAGTCCCTCAACTAGGTTTGTCGTCAATACTCCAAAACCAACTAGGGGTGGCACTAGATGCACTTACAATCTCCCCCTTTTTGGTGATTGATGACAAACTAGTTGAAGTTTTCAATGGGGAATATAATCTGTGAAATTGTAAAGGATAAGGAATTGTCTTCATAAGTTGCAAGGGCTCCCCCTGAAGATGTGCATATAAGTAATTTGCTTTTGGAATGCAAATGCACATGGCAGGTTGTACTTGTGGAGATCCACTTCAACTTATGATGACAATCCACTATGCATGTGAAAGTATATGAAGATAATGACATGCATAATGGAAAATGGACGTCTGCAGAATGATCTAAGTGCGGAATTTATCGTCGCACATGCGGAATTTATCATCGCAACACAAGGTGGCAGATAAGTAGCAGACGACCATCGAGTTTAAGTGTTACAACTCAAAGAACCAAATGTAGCAAAACGAGAGTTGTAAGCACGAAGCAAAATATAAAGCACCCGCCCATATGGACCCGCTTGAAGACTATCAACCTCATATGCTTCTCCCCCTTTTGTCAGTAAGGACCAAGAAGTTTTGAAGACATAGAGCATCTACTCATTCCCATGAGGAGTAGGTGAAGCAGCAGGGTCATTGGTGGTGTTTGGCGGTGCTGAAGAGCTTGGAGCAGAGTCGAAGCATGCTGAAGGAGGTGGCGGTGAAGTAGCATCGTCTTCATCCTCGATCACTCTGGCATTCAGAGTTGCAGCAGAGGAAGAGAACTCAGAGTCTTGAAGGGATGGAGTTCGTCGTAGCACTGCCATCCTCTTGAAGATCATCTTCAGGACACATCAGCGTTAGCCCTTTCCATGTGCGGCGTGAGGTTTCATGGGCAACAAAAGCATTCTTGGTGGCAAGATTGCGAATTCGATTAACATCCACCAAGAGGCTTTGCATCTGACGCTTTAGCCAGTCATGATGCCTATCCTGTTTCTGATGAAGAGCCACAAGAAGCTCTCGGTCGTTGAGAACACGAGTGCGCTTCTTGGGTCGTGGAGCAGTTGTACTGTCAGTGGCTTCAGTGAGAGCAGGATGCGGTGCACGTGTAGTGCCAGCCAAAGGATACACACGAGTGACTGCTTCAACTCCTTCAATGTTCTGAGAAAAACTTTGATGCTCTGCATTCTGAAGACTGAGAGGTTCCTTGGCAGGCTCAGGATAGATGGCTTCAATAGACATATCCACACCAGGCAAAAAGATCCGATGGTTGCGGGCCGAGGGCTGATATTAGATAGCGGAGTGAAGTTTGATCAGCCGTATCACCCAAGGGGCGTAGAACTTCAAACCAAACAGATTAGAGCCAGATGCAGCAGGTTGGCGAATGAAGAAATCCTGTGTATTGAAGCATTTTCCATGAAGAATGTAGAAGACCAAAGTCTTCATTGCACCTTCCAGCTTGGCACGTGGAGAATGTCCTTTGATTGGCCAGAGAGTTCGCCTTATGATGTGATAAATGGTTCTTGGCAGATACTCAAGGTCTTCAACGAAGAACTCCGTGGGATAAGCAGCATCTTGGGGCAATGGCTTCATCATACTGAGCATCTGACTCATATTAGGTTCAGTCTTCTGAAAGATGCTCTCAATAGCTTCACTACGAAGCTGACAGCCATGCTCATAGAGATCACCAGGAGTGGGCAAACCAGTGAGCTCAATGATGTCAAAGGCTTTGGCTTCGTGATGAACGTTTCCTGTCATCCACTCCAGGACCCAAGTCCTCGGATCTCTACTATACCCGCGGATGTGAAGTGTGGCATAGAATTGGAGCAGCAACTCTTCATTCCAATGCTCTTGGTCAGTGACGAACGGCAGCAGTCCAACCTCTTTGAAGCAATCCAGAGCTTCTTCCAGACAGGGCAGACCAGCTATTGCTTCAATGTCAAGGCGCTTGTGTGGGAAGATGCGACCTTGGTTGTAAAGAACGCATGAGTAATAGCTTCTCTACGGATAACTCCAGAACCGATCAGATGATATTCTTTCCCTGGAGTAGGGGTTCCTGGAGCTGTTGAAGAATGTGTTGTCTGCTCTGAAGCCATTGATATTGAAGGAGCCAGGTGCTGATGCAGGACCTGGGAACCTTGGCAATCTTGGGATTGGCTTCTGTACCTGAGGCCTGTGCTCAACATGATAGTCGAACTGGGGACCGGTAGCAGACTCAGGAACAGAAGTGGCGGGATCAGTGGCTTCGCTGACTTCTGGTGCGTTCGTTGGTGAGGGCTCCACATTAGCTTCAGCCATGACAGCGTCAGTGGCATCAGTGGTGTTGGTGGTGGCAGCCTCAAGATGTTCAACCTCCACTTGACGAGCAGGAGGATCGGTCACGATCATGTTCTCCTCGAGAACTGCTTCTTGGTGGGACGGGGGAGTGGCAACTTGTGGGACTTCTTCTTCCGCGGCTGATGCAGCCGGATTGTCTTCAGCAGAGACTTGAGGCCTTGGACCTTTGCGAAGCCTGCGCAATGCGGGTGACGCCTGTGGAGTTGCTGTTGGCTGGGCCTCAAGGTCTTCATTCTCTTGTGGGCGATCCGCCCATGAAGCATCCTGTGCAATTGGCGTCAGTGGACGACCAATGCTGATGAGTTCGCTGTGCGTTAGCACAGGCGATGATACCTGTTGGTGTTCTAGCTGAGGAAGGGCTGCATCATCTTCAACATGGTCATGATGACCAATGTCTTCAGCAGCGATGGGATCAGCTGCTGGAAAGTCTTCAGCTTCATGAGCCTCTGTGAAAGCAGGCTCATGGACAGTCAGTTGACGTTCTTGTGGATCGGCGTCGGGGTGAACCATGGAAATGGGTTCAACAATCAAGGGCTCTGTGGGAGCAGCCCGTTCCTTCTTGGTCATTCTTTTCTTCTTGGTGGGGGCAGTAGCAGAGGCTTCAGGATGTTTTCTCTTCCTTGCTTCAGCCTCAGCAGTCCTGGTCTTCTTCAGTTCTGAAGCGGTTGACCTGGCCTTTGGCTTCGCCAGTCATGCTAGTTGGGAAGACAATGGGATCTGCTTCCTGCCTTGGTGCTGGGTTCAGCCATAGCGGGCTTCTTCTTCTTCTTTGCAGCCATCCTGGGTCGATGCCAGGACGCCCAAGGGCCTTGCGCTTCTCAGCCTCATTGTAGGCTTGCACACACTTGTCAGCCAGGCTCTTCATGCGCTCACGAGAACCTTGAGCTTCTTACGCTTCTTGAGAAAGGCTTCTTAGCTCGTGCAGCATGATCTTGAAGTTCTTGACCTCTTGTACGCTGAGCTTGGCCATATGCTTCTTGAACTGAGCTTTCATAGTCAATCTTCTTGCTTCAGTTTGACGATGCGCTGAGCTAGAGCTAGCTCTGAAGCAATGGCGCCATGGAAGGCGACACTGAGGCCAATGGGAAGTTGCAGATCTTCGAAGCTGAATGTTTGCGTTCAAACCACTCATCAATGAAGTTGTGATGATTGTTACATCAAAGAGAGGCAGATCATTGAAGATTTCTGCTTCTTCTTTGCTCTTGATGAGTTGCTCAAGAGCGTCATCTGCAAGATCTTCATCACTTGACAGATCAATGGCATCATTGCGCAGAATGGCAGCAGCTGTTAGCTCTTGGCCGGTGTGTGGCAGAGGCATCTTGACCTTCTGGGGCTTGGAGATGCGTGATAAATCTTCGGACTGCACACTGTCTTCAGGAGGTGCAGTTGCCAGTGGCTTCGCCCGTGAGATTTTTGGTGAAGGGGCAGGCTTTGAAGCTTTAGGCTTCTTCAACTTCTTTGGCTTCGGCGCTGCAGGCGCTTCATCTGATTCAGCGTCAGCTGCAGGCTCATTCACTGCAGTCCCTTGAACCAAGATATGGGTGATGAGGCCTTCAAGGTTGTAGAAAGGACCGACGACATTGGGTTCTGCATCTCGTGTGCCATCAGCCCTTGGAGCTGAGGGACCAGGGTTGAAGTCTAGTCCCAATGTCTTCTTGTTTTGCTTCGCTGAGTTCTGGGCAAACTGGAAGTTGCGCTTGAACAGAATGTCGTCACGACACCATAGTAGTGACGATGGGTGTGCATCAACAGGCTGTGGCCCACGGACCATGCAGGGATAGAAGCCTTGTTCAATGGCTTCATCTCTGGACCTGGGTTGAAGATTCTTGTATAGGATGTCTCCCCACGGTCTCTTGATGGCATTTTTCTCAGCATATTCCTGGGTTACAAATCGGTATTTGAACCATTGTTCTGCCCAATATCTTCGAATCCATTGGATTCGGGTCTTGCGCTGATTGTAATCCTCTTCAGGATCTGTCTTGTACAGTTCTGAGAGGTCATCTGGCAGATCTCTAGATGTTTCTCCACGACGCTTTCTGCCACCCTTCCTTGCTGATTTCTCTGAAGCCATGAACTTTAAACTGAAAGGCTTCAACACGTTCAAAGGCTTCAAAGATTTTCGCTTGCTGGACAAACAGGAACTTGCTTCGGGAGAATTTATATGATGCTGTAAGAATTCTGCAAATGAATGCAGACTATGAGAACCAAGGGATTCTCCCACGGACATGTACCTGTGACAGCATTAAGGTGCGAGGGAAGGGGAAGAGGTCATATGCATTCTCAGAAGATTTTGAATATAAATCAGTTTAGAAGACATTGACCTCATCGTGCGAAGACATTCACTCATAGATAAGGAGTTGGTTCCAGATTTGTACGAATCCAGAGATCAGTACAAGTGAGGAATCTAACTACTTTGTGAAGCATAAGTGAATATACTAGGCATGTTATGAGATGCAGTATGAGAGAGATCTAACTTGTGTGAATAGAAACTGCTTGTGGTAGAAAGTGACAAAGCCATAGGATCAACGGTGCCGTAAAAAGGAAGTTTTATTTACCACACTAAGAACTGCTAGACGGAGTGGAAGATGAGGCCGAGCAGTTCGATCTTCCGTGCCCTAACTTGGCGACGGAGGACACCTACGGCGACGGCGGAGAGGACGATGTCCGCGGTCGGCGTGAAGACGGCGTCGGAGAGGTTGCGGCAGCGAAGCGCTTCGTCGCCGGCGTCGTCGAGGGCTAGCGGTGGCGCTAGGGTTCGTGCGAGAGTGGAAGAAGAGATAATGACCGCCGTGAAGTGTGTATTTATAGGTACAGGGGCGGCACTGTTATTACACAGGTGCCCCTGGCGATTCGCATCTGAGGAACACGTGGCCATTATGCAGAATTTTGGGGTTTGTTCCACGTCCCACGCATGCCTGGATTGTCGGGTGGTCGTTCCTACTTCTCCGGGTTTCATGTGGAGGAATGAGCATTGAAAGTGGACTTAAGGTTGTCTTGTATCTTCTGCTGACAAGGACGCAGAGAAGACATTCGACAGTTTCAATAGAATGCATATGATTTGGAGAGATAGAATTTGAGATAGAAAGCATAGAGAGGTTAGGGTCCGATCACATTCACTTAGTTCAAAAGATTCAACAAGAAGACATAGCTATAAGTGAATGTTGTAGAGGACAGAACACTAGTAGATATATATATCTATATAATCAACATAGTGAAGATAATCATGAAGATATGTTGAGATTGAAGCCAAGATAAATGTGAAGACATAGCAAATGTAACGCCATGAGTGAAACACTCAAATGAACATTTGGTGGTGGCGTTACCCACCGTATAGGAAGTATTAGACCAGACACGACGCACAATTATCGTGGCGCTCGGAAGTCAAATTCCACATTAATGTATTCACACTTAGAATGTATGTCTTCATTGATTGAAGATATACTTTACTTCATGTGTTGCACATCTAAGTCATCAATATGCATAAGGGTTAGGATGTGTGCCTGATCACAGGACATTTGAGAATTCCAGGATATTTAGCTCACACCATAACTTGCAAAATCTCTTCTCATCCAAGGGCTTGGTGAAGATATCTGCCAATTGCTCTTCAGTGTTGACGTGTATGATATCAATATCTTCCTTCACAACATGATCTCTGAGAAAGTGATGACGAATTTCAATGTGCTTTGTCTTCGAGTGCTAAACTGGGTTGTTGGCAATCTTGATGGCGCTTTCGTTGTCGCAGTAGAGTGGAACGTGCTTCAGATGAATGCCATAGTTTTTGAGTGTTTGCTTCATCCATAGAAGCTTAGCGCAGCAAGATCCAGTAGCAATGTATTCAGATTCGGCAATGGAGAGAGATACACATTTCTGCTTCTTTGAAGACCAACATACAAGTGATCGTCCCAAAAAGTGACATGTGCCTGATGTAGACTTGTGATCCACCTTGTCACCAGCATAATCAGCATCCGAGAATCCAACTATATCAAACTCTGAGCCCTTTTGATACCATAACCCTAGTGTTGGGGTGTGAGCCAAATATCAAAGAATTCGTTTCACAGCTAAGTGACGCGATTCCTTTGGTGCCGCTGGAATCGGGCACACATCAAACACTAAGCATGATATCTGGCCTAGATGCACATAAATAAAGCAAAGAACCAATTCATGAGCGGTATAACCTTTTGATCGAACTCTTTAACCATGTCGTCGGGACCCAGATGGTGTTTGGCTGGCATTGGCGTCATGTAGCCTTTGCAGTCTTGCATTCCAAATTTCTTTAGGCAATCTTTGAGGTATTTCTCTTGAGATATGAAGATGCCGTTGCGTTGCTGTCGTATTTGAAGACCGAGAAAGAACTTCAGCTCTCCCATCATAGACATTGATATTGCTCTTGCATCATATATCCAAACTCTTCACTGTACTTCTGATTGGTGCAGCCGAAGATAATGTCATCCACATATATTTGGCACACAAACAGTTCACCATCATATGTCTTCGTGAAGAGAGTGGGGTCGAGAGAACCAGGTATGAAGCCTTTGCTCTTCAGGAAGTATTTGAGTGTGTCATACAGGCCCGAGGGGCTTGTTTGAGGCCATACAGTGCCTTGTTGAGCTTGTATACCATGTCAGGATGTTTTGGATCTTCAAAGCCAGGAGGTTGTGCAACATACACTTCTTCTTCAATCTTGCCATTGAGGAAGGCGCTCTTCACATCCATTTGATAAAGAAGTATGTTGTGATGATTTGCATAGGCCAGCAGTATGCGTATGGCTTCAAGTCTAGCCACAGGAGCAAATGTTTCATCGAAGTCAATGCCTTCCACTTGAGTATATCCTTGAGCAACGAGACGAGCTTTGTTTCTGACAACTTGACCATGCTCATCTTGCTTGTTGCGGTATATCCATTTGGTGCCTATTATGTTGTGCTTCCGAGGATCAGGACGGACCAGTTCCCATACATTATTCAGCTCAAACTGTTGAAGCTCTTCTTGCATAGCTTGAATCCATTCAGGTTCCATGAAGGCTTCTTCAACTTTCTTGGGTTCTGTTATTGAGACCGATGCGAAGTGCCCACAGAAATTTGCCAGCTGAGTTGCCCTTGAATGAGTGAGTGGACCGGGTGCATTGATGCTATCAATTATTATTTCAATCTGCACTTCATTGGCAACGCGAGGATGTGCAGGGCGAAGATTTTGCTCTTGCTGATCATTGTCGTTGTTAGAAGGAATGTCTTCAGGCTGAGCATTGTCTTCATGTTGATCAGGTGCTGAGATGATAAGTTCTTCTTCAGGATGAGCTTCAGAAGGTATAATTTCTCCAGTTCCCATTAGCTTGATTGATTCACTGGATGGAACTTCATCTAGCACATTTGGCAGTTGCTCTCTTTGTGAACCGTTGGTCTCATCGAACCGCACATCCACTGTTTCAACCACTTTGTAATGAAAGAGATTGAAGACTCTGTAGGAGTGCGAATCCTTTCCATATCCAAGCATAAAACCCTCATGTGCTTTTGGTGCAAACTTTGAGGTGTGATGTGGGTCCTTGATCCAGCACCTGGCGCCAAATACTCTGAAGTAACTGACATTTGGCTTCTTGCCAGTAAGGAGCTCATAAGATGTCTTGTTCAGAAGCTTGTGAAGATAAACACGATTGATTGTATGGCATGCAGTATCAATGGCTTCAGGCCAGAATTTTCTTGGAGTCTTGTATTCATCTAGCATCGTTCTGGCCATCTCAATGAGTGTTCTGTTCTTGCGTTCGACGACCCCATTCTGCTGTGGCGTGTACGGGGCTGAGAATTCATGTGTGATGCCCAAGGTATCAAGATATGTATCAAGGCCAGTGTTCTTGAATTCAGTGCCATTGTCACTTCTGATATGCTTTATCTTGGCGCCATAGTTGTTCATTGCTCGATTGGCGAAGCGTCTGAAGACATCCTGCACTTCAGTCTTGTAAAGGATTATGTGCACCCAAGTATATCTAGAATAATCATCAACAATGACAAAGCCATAGAGACAAGCAGTAGTAGTAAGAGTTGAGTAATGAGTGGGACCGAAAAGATCCATGTGAAGCAGTTCGAAGGGTCGAGTAGTGGTCATGATTGTCTTCGAGGGATGTTTGGCCCTCGTCATCTTTCCTGCCTCACAGGCACCGCATAAGTGATCTTTCTTGAACTTGACGCCCTCGATGCCTATGACATGCTTCTTCTTTGCCAGGGTGTGGAGGTTCCTCATGCCAGCATGCCCAAGCCTCCGATGCCAAGCCAGCATTCTGAAGCTTTTGCTAGAAGACATACTTCAAGCTGTGGCCCTGCTGAGAAATCTACCACGTACAAATCATCTTTTCGATACCCTTCAAATACTAGAGACTTGTCAGATTCCATTAGAACAAGGCAACGATATTTTCCAAATATTACGATCATGTTCAAATCGCAAAGCATTGAGACAGACATTAAGTTGAAGCCAAGGGATTCAACAAGCATGACTTTATCCATGTGTTGATCCTTGAGATTGCAACTCTACCTAGACCCAATACCTTACTTTTACCAGTGTCAGCAAATGTGATGTGGCTCTTGTCGGATGGACGTAAGGTTGAGTCCATAAGAAGGCTTCTTTTGCCAGTCATGTGATTTGTACACCCACTATCAATAATCCATTCTGAAGACGCTGGTGTCGTACCCTACAGTGCAGTTAGGGGGATAGGCTTCACGAAGAGCATTGTGAAGCAAAAACATTTGACGAACCAGTGGGTTATGAAAGCTTAGATCCAGATTAGGACTAATAGGGAGAGTAGCAAGCGATTCAGGAACGAAGTACATAGTAAGACCATTCGGGCATTTGATCTTGCGCCCTACAAGATGTTTAAGGTCCCCAGCAATAGCGTCAGACGATTTTGGTTTTCTGCTGGAGACCTTTCCCTGCAAAAGAGAGTTAAGCTTTCTTAGCCACCCACATCTTCAAGGGTGGCTTAGAAGCAATAAGTCTAAGTGCAGCATCTGAGAACTTTGGCTTTGGAGCCCTAGCAAACAGTCTTGCAGGCGGACAATAGTACTCATAAGAATAAGCAGAATAGTTCTTGGTCTTATGAACATGGCGGTTTGATGAACCGCTCTCATATTCATATGCCTGAGTATGGTTTCCCTGCAAAACATTTGCGTTAGTGCGACTCAGGTGAGTCCTCTGTCTGTATGAAGCCTTTGGACCGTATGAAGCCTTTGGTCTGAGGTTTGTCTTCTTCACGTGAGGTGTCATGATGACATTCACAGGAAGATTCTCCAGACACCTTTTCGGAACCCAGATCTTCTTCATAGGCGGTCCATTCCTGCAGTTAGTACCAATGTACCTGGCAAACACTTCACCATTCTGATTCTTAAACAGTTTATAGTTTGCATCAAGGGATTCATCAATGATAATGGGGTTAGCACAAGTGAAGCCAGATAGATTGGATGGATCTGCTGAAGGTTCCTTTGCAGCAACCCACGTGGTTTTGGGGTACTGCTCAGGTTTCCAGTAAGAGCCATCAGCATTCATTTTCCTTACGAACCCAACACCCTCTTTCCTCGGGTTTCGGTTCAGAATCTGCTTTTTGAGGACATCACATAGTGTCTGATGCCCTTTAAGACTTTTGTACATCCCTGTTTCAAGCAATGTCTTCAACCTAGCATTCTCATCAGCAATAGCAGTGGTATCCTCAGCAGAGGGGTTAGTTACCACATCAACAGTTGAAGATATTGCAACAGTAGTAGCAGTAGAACATTCAGCAACAGAAGTAGCATTATCACGCTCAATGCATTTAAGACATGGTGGTTCAAATCCTTCCTGAGCGGAACTGATCTGTTTGGCGCGAAGTGACTCGTTTTCCTTTTGAAGATCTTCATGAGCCGCTCTCAATTTCTCAAGATCTTGCTTCCTTTGAAGATAATCATAGGAAAGCTTTTCATGAGTTGTTGAGAGAGTTTCATGACGACTTTCAAGTTCCTGATACTTAACGTGAAGATTTTTTATGTCTTCAATTAAGGATTCAGATCGAGTCATTTCAGCACCTAACAGATCATCGCTTCTGTCTAACAGTTTTTGAATATGTTCCATAGCTTTCTGTTGTTCAGTTGCAATTTTAGCAAGTGTTTTGTAGCTGGGTTTTGAACCACAATCAGAGTCATCGTCACTAGATGTTTGATAGTGAGTAGTGCGTGTGTTTACCTTGGCACCGCGTGCCATGAAGCAGTAGGTAGAAGCGGAGTAGTCCTTGTCATTTGCATCGGTGTCGGTGATGAAGTCATTGTCTTCAGTGTTGAAGATGGACTTGGCAACGTATGCTGTAGCCAGACTTGCGACGCCTGAATCGGACTCCTCCTCAGACTCCACCTCCGCCTCCTCAGAAGCGGACTCCTCCTCTGAATCCATTTCCTTGCCAACAAACGCACGTGCCTTGCCAGATGAGCTCTTCTTGTGTGATGAAGACTTTGAGGAAGACTTGGAAGAAGACTTTGAGTATTTCTTCTTCTTCTTGTCGTCAGAGTCATATTCCTTGCTCTTCTTCTTCTTTTTGTTCTCATTGTCCCACTGTGGACACTCAGAGATGAAGTGGCCAGGTTTCTTGCACTTGTGACATGTTTTCTTCTTGTAGTCGTGAGCAGAAGCTTCATCATTCCTTGAGCTTGATCGGGAAGACTTTCTGAAACCTTTCTTCTTGGTGAATTTTTGGAACTTCTTCACAAGCATAGCAAGTTCCCTTCCAATGTCTTCAGGATCATCAGAACTGCTGTCAGATTCTTCTTCAGATGAGGAGACAGCTTTTGCCTTCAAGGCACGAGTTCGCCCATAGTTTGGACCGTAGATATCTCTTTTCTCAGAAAGCTGAAACTCATGTGTGTTGAGCCTCTCAAGTATGTCAAACGGATCGAGTGTCTTGAAATCAGGACGTTCTTGAATCATCAGGGCTAGGGTGTCAAACGAACTATCAAGTGATCTCAGTAGTGTCTTGACGACTTCATGTTTGGTGATCTCAGTAGCGCCAAGGGCTTGAAGCTCATTTGTGATGTCAGTGAGTCGATCAAATGTGAGCTGGACATTCTCATTGTCATTTCTTGAAGCGGTTGAAGAGGTTGCGAAGGACACTGATTCTCTGATCTCTCTGGGTTGAGACGCCTTCATTGACCTTGGAGAGCCAGTCCCAGACCAGCTTAGATGTTTCCAAAGCACTCTACACGGCCATACTGTCCTTTGGTCAGATGACCACAGATGATATTCTTGGCAGTAGAGTCCAGTTGAACGAACTTCTTGACATCAGCAGCAGTGACACCTTCTCCAGCCTTGGAACGCGTTCTTGACGACATACCATAGGTCGACGTCAATGGCTTCAAGATGCATGCGCATCTTATTCTTCCAGTAGGGATATTCAGTTCCATCAAAGACGGGGCACGCAGCGGAGACTTTAATTATCCCTGCAGTCGACATAGCTAAAACTCCAGGTGGTTAAACCGAATCACACAGAACAAGGGAGCACCTTGCTCTGATACCAATTGAAAGTGCGTTATATCGACTAGAGGGGGGGTGAATAGGCGATTTTTATGAAAGTCTTCAAAATGTGGAAGTTATGAAGACAAACGATAGAAATAAACCTATTACCCTGCAGCGGAAGGTAGACTACACTAGGCAAGCCATAGTCAAGTATTCAATAGAGTGAAAGCACAATGACTAATAGCAGCAATGTAGTAAGGATCAGGTAGGAAGATATTGTGAAGCCACACAGAACACGCAGTCACTCAGTGAAGACAAAAGATAGTGCGAACATACAATGACTTCACAAGGAGTAACAGTAAGTAAAGGGAAGGGAAGATGAAACCAGTGACTCGCTGAAGACAATGATTTGTTGGACCAGTTCCAGTTGCTGTGACAACTGTACGTCTGGTTAGGGCGGCTAGGTATTTAAACCGTAGGACACATAGTCCTGGACACCCAGTCCTGAACACGCAGCTCAGGACACCCAGTCCTCACCGTATTCCCCTTGAGCTAAGGTCACACAGACCTCGCCCAATCACTCTGATAAGTCTTCAAGGAAGACTCCCAAACCTTCACAAACTTCATTCACTGGCAATCCACAATGTCTCTTGGATGCTCAGAATGCGACGCCTAACCGGCTGGAGGATGCACAGTCCTCAAGTGTAATAAGTCTTTAGATCACACAGACAGAAGACTTAAGTGATGCCTAATTCCCTTTGCTCTGGGTGGTTAGGGCTTTATCCTCAGCAAGGAATTCTCTCTCGAAAGGCTTCTAGGTGGGTTGCTCTCAAACGACAAAAGCTGTACTCTGAATCTGAGCAGCCAAGCGTTTATGGTTGTAGGGGGTGGGCTATTTATAGCCACTTGGCAACCCGACCTGATTTGTCCGAAATGACCCTGGGTCACTAAGGAACTGACACGTGTTCCAACGGTCAGATTTCAAACTCACACGGCAACTTTACTTGGGCTTCAAGCAAAGCTGACTTGCCCGACTCTGGACAAGATTCGCTCTCAAAGTCTTCACTCGAAGACATAGGTTTTGTTTAAGCATCACTTCAGTCATTCTGACTGGTTCTCTTGGACCCGACTTAACAGTACGGTGGTTCCTATGACTCAACACAGAAGAAAGAGAACTACGAAAGATCTAAGTCTTCGAGCTCCATAGGCTTCATGTGGTGTCTTCTCTTGTCATAGTCTTCAATGTGAATATCTTCATATACCACCTTTGACTTCAATGTCTTCATACATTTTTAGGGGTCATCTCTGGTAGGAAAACCGAATCAATGAGGGACTTCTACCTGTGTTATCCTGCAATTCTCACAAACACATTAGTCCCTCAACTAGGTTTGTCGTCAATACTCCAAAACCAACTAGGGGTGGCACTAGATGCACTTACACATAGCCTATACCATATCAATGCGTCTTCCTTCAAAGATAAAGGAAAAACCTTCTTCTTAGCAACATCATCGGATACACCTGCAAGCTTAAATAATCCACAAACTTCATCCACATATAATAAGTGCTCATCAGGATGCTTTGTTCCATCTCCTGTAAAAGGATTAGCGAGCAGTTTTTCCATTATACCCGAAGGAAATATAGAAGGAGTTTCATTTTCAATAGGTTCAGTAGGTTGAGGAACAACTCTTTGCTCAACTGGACGGGGTGAAGATACCCCGAACAAGCCCCTCAGAGAATTACTTTCCATTGTAACAAGTGACAGTAAATTTCAGCACACTATATAAATTTTTCCTTACCAAATTCCACCTACCAGAAGCGCTACACTCCCCGGCAACGGCACTAGAAAAGAGTCTTGATGACCAACAAGTATAGGGGATCTAACGTAGTCCTTTAAATAAGTAAGAGTGTTGAACCCAACGAGGAGCAGAAGGAAATGATAACGGTTTTCAGCAAGGTATTCTCTGCAAGTACTGAAATAAGTGGTAACAGATAGTTTTGTGAATAGATAAATTGTAACGAGCAACAAGTAACAAAAGTAAATAAAGTGCAGCAAGGTGGCCCAATCCTTTTGTAGCAAAGGACAAGCCGGAACAAACTCTTATAATAGGAAAAGCGCTCCCGAGGACACATGGGAATATCGTCAAGCTAGTTTTCATCACGTTCATATGATTCGCGTTCGATACTTTGATAATTTGATATGTGGGTGGACCGGTGCTTGGGTGCTGTTCTTACTTGAACAAGCATCCCACTTATGATTAACCTCTATTGCAAGCATCCGCAACTACAACAAAAGTATTAAGGTAAACCTAACCATAGCATGAAACATATGGATCCAAATCAGCCCCTTACGAAGCAACGCATAAACTAGTGTTTAAGCTTCTGTCACTCTAGCAACCCATCATCTACTTATTACTTCCCAATGCCTTCCTCTAGGCCCAAATAATGGTGAGGTGTTATGTAGTCGACGTTCACATAACACCACTAGAGGCTAGACAACATACATCTTATCAAAATATCAAACGAATACCAAATTCACATGACTACTAATAGCAAGACTTCTCCCTTGTCCTCAGGAACAAACGTAACTACTCACAAAGCATATTCATGTTCATAATCAGAGGGGTAATAATATGCATAAAGGATCTGAACATATGATCTTCCACCAAATAAACCAACTAGCATCAACTACAAAGAGTAATCAACACTACTAGCAACCTACTAGCACCAATCCCGGACTTTGAGACAAGAATTGAATACAAGAGATGAACTAGGGTTTGGAGATGAGATGGTGCTGGTGAAGATGTTGATGGAGATTGCCCTCTCCCGATGAGAGGAGCGTTGGTGATGACGATGGTGATGATTTCCCCCTCCCGGAGGGAGGTATCCCCGACAGAACAGCTCTGCCGGAGCTCTAGATTGGTTCCGCCAAGGTTCCGCCTCGTGGCGGCGGAGTCTCGTCCCGGAAGGTTCCTTCTGATTATTTTCTCATCGAAAGACTTCATATAGCAGAAGATGGACGTCGGAGACCCACCAGGGGGCCCACGAGGTAGGGGGCGCGCCCTAGGAGGGGGGGGGCGCCCCCACCCTCGTGAGCAGGGTGTGGCCCCCCTGGACTCCATCTTTGGCGAGGATTTTTCTTTATTTATTTTAAGATATTCCGTGGAGTTCAGGACTTTTGGAGTTGCGCAGAATAGGTCTCTAATATTTGCTCCTTTTCCAGCCCAGAATTCCAGCTGCCGGCATTCTCCCTCTTATGTAAACCTTGTAAAATAAGAGAGAATACCATAAGTATTGTGACATAGAGTGAAATAACAGTCAATAATGCAATAAATATCGATATAAAAGCATGATGCAAAATGGACGTATCAATGGCCCGGACGATGCTCGATGAATACAAGACTCCAAGAAAGTTCTGCCTGAAGCCATTGATACTGCATGCCATATCATCAACCGTGTTTATCTTCACAAGCTTCTGAACAAAACATCCTATGAGCTCCTCACTGGTAAGAAGCCAAATGTCAGTTACTTCAGAGTATTTGGTGCCAAGTGCTGGATCAAGGATCCACATCACACTTCAAAATTTGCACCGAAAGCACATGAAGGTTTTATTCTTGGATACGGAAAGCTCGCACTCTATAGAGTCTTCAACCTCTTTCACTATAAAGTGGTTGAAACTGTGGATGTGCGGTTCGATGAGACTAACGGCTCACAAAGAGAGCACCTACCAAATGTGCTAGATGAAGTTCCATCTAGTGAATCTATCAAGCTTATGGGAACTGGAGAGATCATACCGTCTAAGCTCAGCCTGAAGAGGAACTCATCATCTCTGCACCTGATCAACCTGAAGACAATGCTCAGCCTGAAGACAATCCTTCAACGATGACTGTCGGTGTCAAAACCGGCGGATCTCGGGTAGGGGGTCCGAAACTGTGCGTCTAGGCGGATGGTAACAGGAGACAAGGGACACAATGTTTTTACCCAGGTTCGGGCCCTCTCTTGATGGAGGTAAAACCCTACTCCTGCTTGTTTAATATTTGATGATATGGGTAGTACAAGAGTAGATCTACCACGAGATCAAGAGGCTAAACCCTAGAAGCTAGCCTATGGTATGATTGTTGTTGTCCTATGGACTAAAACCCTCCGTTTATATAGACACGAAGAGGGCTAGGGTTACACAGAGTCGGTTACAATGGGAGGAGATCTACATATCCGTATTGCCAAGCTTGCCTTCCATGCCAAGGAAAGTGCCATCCGGACACGGGACGAAGTCTTCAATCTTGTATCTTCATAGTCCGAAGAGTCCGGACCAAAGGTTATAAGTTCCGGCTATCGGACACCCCTGATCCAGGACTCCCTCAGTAGCCCCTGAACCAGCTTCAATGACGACGAGTCTGGCACGCAGATTGTCTTCGGCATTGCAAGGCGGGTTCCTCCTCTGCATATAGAAGATTTTGAACACGAGGATAGTGTCCAACTCTGCAAAATAAGTTCCACATATTGCCATAGAGAGAATAAGTATTTACACAAATCTAATCTGCTGACGTAATCCGTAGCGTGACATCACACCACGGCCAAGACTTTATTCGAATCGTTTTTACTGTCCCACCTCAGCGCGTTTAGCGAGGCGGTTTCCTTGGCACGTCTTGTCGAAGCAGAGATTGTGTCCCCTTATTCCGGAATTCTCATCAATACGGGCGTGGGTAACCCAACCGCGCCATTAGATTACGGCTTGGGAGATAAGCGAGTTTTACCAGGCTGGTGGGGACACGCAGTTTCGTCTGCCCATATAAGGGGATAAGGATCCACCTTTTCATCCACGCCTTCTTCCTCCTTTGCTCATCCATTTTCGCGCACTCGAGCTCCAGCGCCCAAGTCCGCATTCCCCACCTCAACCTTCTCCAGCCATGTCCAGAGCGGGAGGCAAGTGGATGGTCTCCTCCGTCACGGAGGGACACATCAAGAAGCTGAGGGCCGGATACTTGTCTGACGACATCGCGCACCGGCTCCCAGACGAGGGGCAGCTCATCCCCACCCCCAGGCCCCATGAGAGGGTGGTATTCCTCACCCATTTCCTCCATGGACTAGGCTTCCCTCTCCACCCATTTGTCCGAGGGCTCATGTTCTACTACGGCCTGGACTTCCACGATCTGGCCCCAAACTTCATCCTCAATATCTCGGTGTTCATCGTCGTGTGTGAGGCCTTCCTCTGCATCCAGCCCCACTTCGGCTTATGGCCGAAGACTTTAATGTCAAGCCGAAGGTAGTGGGCGGCCACCAGGCGGAGTGCGGAGGCGCCATGGTGGGCAAGATGCCCAACGTCCTATGGCTCGAGGGCTCCTTCGTGGAGACCATAAAGGAGGTGGCAATCGGGTGGTTCTACATCATTGAGCCGCGTGACCCTGCATGGGTCACAGCCCCCGAGTTCCATCCGGAATCCTACGCGGATCACCTCCTGGAAAGAGAAGGGCCTGCCGTGGGGTAAAAAAGGAGAGCTGACCGGACTTCCAAACATGCGTCCAAAACCTGGCGAGCAAGAAGCTCAAACTTGTCAACGTAGTCCAGGTCATGCTCGTCCGCCGGATCCTCCCGTGCCAACAATGGGCTTTCAGCTTGTGGGAGTTCAACCCGGCCCAGCACCGAACTCTGAGCAGGCTCTTCGACACAACGTACGAAGATGCCTGGAAGGTGCTATTCAAGGGCGCCGAGGCTCCCGCATCCGCTACCGAGGATCGCGGATTCAGCGCGCAGCGTCCAACGCGGTAAGCTGTTTTTACCTCTTACAGGATATTTGTCTTTCATAGTTTGACTCTATGCGGGATCTAAGCCCCCATGCCTTTGACAGGACTGGCAGAGGACGGCCGAACAGATCAACTGTCCGGCTCCTTTGCCCGAAGACCCAGCGGACGCCCGCTTGGCGGAGCTGCTGGTTCCGGCACCTTACGTGGTGCCGGAGAAGAAGGCCAAGAAGAAGGCCACGGGAACCCGGAAGAGTTCCCGGCGCCCGGTGGAGTCGGACTCATCGTCCGATGACTCCGAGGCGCACTCCTCCCCGATAGACGAGGAGGAGGAAAGAGAGGTTTCTTCCCCAGCAGGGGGAGAAAAGAAAAGGAAGGCCGCCCCAACTGGGGAGGCCGGAGGGTCCAAGAAAGGGAGGACCCCTACGGACTACTCCACCAACGCCGACCGACGGCGAAGAGGAGTGGCCGCTCAGGGCCAAGCCCCTGGCAAAATCGTAAGTATTCGGATACCTGAGTGACTCATGGCGTTCCTTTATTGCACAGCTTCTCCTGACGCCGAATATAATTATGCAGTCCGCCCAAAGCCCGGCTCGACGTGTCGTCGAGCGGCTCCCTGGATTCGTCGGATGTGAATAGTTTTTCACTTCCGACCGCTACCTCCCCCCGCCCTACGGACGACGCCGAGGTGTTGTCCCAAAAGGTTCCAAGCCAGGAGGAGGTGGTCCTGGAGGCGCCGCAAGGCGACCTCCCGGACTCCAGGAGCAAAGGGGAAAAACCACCAAGGGCTCCAAGTCCGGCCCTGGGCCGGACACCGCACCGGAACCTTCAATGGTTCCGGTGTCCGGCAGGCGGCCCCCTAGTAAGAAGGGAAAGCCTACGACGCCAGTGACCTCCATCCAACCGGAGGCACCGGATAATTTGCTGGAGGTGCTTAACGGCGCCTCCATCGACGAGGAGCACCGCACTATTATGAGTGCAGTGATCCAGAAGGTTCAGTCCGCCAAAAGCGGGCTGACTAAAGCCTGTGCCAGCCTGCTAACAGGCTTTGAGGTATGTGAAAAATATGTGAAAATATTACCGCATAGACAGTAGCCCCTGGTGCTCTGTTTGGCATTCGGAAAGAAAAGCCGAATAGAGGATCTAACAACATTCACAGGAGTCTAACATAATTAAGTCAATATGCGTATGCAGGCTTCGCTGCTGGCCTCTACCGCACTAACTGCGGAGGTGGATGCGCTGAAGCAGAGCCTCGAGCGGTCCGAGCAAGAGCTCGGCCTTGCTAAAAAGGAGCTCGAGGAAAAAGAAGGTAAGTAATACCTTGTGGAGTATATTTAAAAATATGCGGTTGCAAAAAATGACAGGATCGCTATTGGTGTCCTAGGGGCCACGACTGAGGTGGCGACCCTTAAGCAAGCGCTTTCCGAGGCCGAAAAGAAGGCGGCCATGGAGCGCACTGAGCGGGAGAAACATGAGGCGCGGGTTGGCGAGGTGCAACAAGAGCTCCAGGCTCTCATGAAAAAACATGAGAGTTTGGAGCTTGACTCAAAGGCGCGAGAGTCCGAGCTCGCGGCAGCCCTTGAAAGCGCCAAGTCTGCCAAGGTTGAAGCCCAGAAAGCCCTCCAGGAAGTTGAGGCGATGAAGAAGATAGCGGCGGGTAAGGCATTCTTTATGCAAAGCAAGCACGCAAAAGTGAATTACTTGTTACTTACCCAAATCCGGAGCTCTCCAGGAGCATTCGCAAATTTGCCCCATAGCGTGTCAGATGCCGCCGCCTTCTACCGGGCCGAGGAGGGCAGCTCGACAGAGAAGGTGTTCTGGTCTCAGTATGCTGAGGCCGGACACTCGGTGCCCTTGAGCGACTAGCTAAAGCAACTGGTCGAGCTCCATAAGGTGGCCGAACAGGCCATGAAGGGCCTTATAGTTCGGCTGTGCCCTGGAGAGGCCCTGCCTGGGGGCTACTTCGGGCTGGTGAGGGCGGCTGGTGGAATGCCTGTCCGTGGGCTTGAAAGTCGTCAAGCGCTCCGTCTGCATCGAAGGCGCCCGTAGGGCGCTTGCCCTGCTAAAGTGGCACTGGGGCAAGATGGATGCAGAGAGGCTTGTGAGGACGGGCCACCCGCAGGGCAAGGAGCATCGCCACCCCGAGATGTATTATGAGGGCGTCCTGAAGGGCGCCCCAGCCTTGTGGCGGAACGAATGTTCCAAAGATGTAATTTTGAGTGAACTGTTCGTTTTATCCTGTGCGCTGAAAAACTTGTCATATGCGCTATGCAACGCTGTTTTAATTTAAAATTTACCTTCTATGTGGCCGTTTATCGAGTCTGAGAGATGCGCGACTCGGCTTCTGCCCCATGCCACGAGTGCCTGGGGTGTTCGGGATAAACCTGAAGCACTCTTTTCCCCATTCTTGGGTCCCTTCGAGGGAGGTGCTCAGCACAACGAACAAGGCAATCGGACTAAATGCCTTATCACTCTCACTTAGCCAGAGATTCTAATAATTTTTTTTAAAATTTTTGGGGCGAAAAGCCCCCCCCTAAGTTGGTTTCGGAAGACCGAGTTCGGGGTGCTATACACGCCTAGGCCGGACAAAGCCGACTCCTCGCTCTAAGCGGCCATAAAAGTCTTTAGGGACTCGAAACCTCCCGAACAGCGACCAGCTCTCGCCCCTATCATGATAGTCAGTTTTAGCTTTCTCTCTACTGAGGTGCTTAGCCCAGCTCAACCGGGGCACAATCGCAGTAGTTCTCCCAGCGCTACCCTTACCCGATATAGCGGAAACGTAAGGTACCAAAACATGGGAAGCCGGGCAAACCCAAACTATTGACCAAAGACATGATCGGAGCTGATGCATATAATATATAAGTTCGGAGGGCCGCACTTGTGAAAGTGTTCGGACTTCTCGCCGTAATGGGTGCTGAGCCCCTGGCGTAAGGACCGTACCCAAATTGTACGGGTGCTAAATGTCATACTGAAAATATATATTGAAAAATAAATAAATAGAGAATGCAATAATAAGCTGAAGCTAAGCATTGTTTATTTTAAAAGGCTGCTGTGAAAGCAGAATGATACAAATAGTGTGATAAGCAAGAGATGGGACTATTTGACATGTCCCCCTCCAGGGGCGAACTGCGAGACGGTATGTAAGACAGGTATTTTGCTCGTTATAGAGACCACCTGGGAATTTGACGTAGCTTTCTGCCTCCTTGGTTGTTGCATCGTGTGTTCGACGGTTGTACTGCCGGACAGGCCTTCCGAAGAGTGGAGTCTTGAAAGTAGGAAGTAATGACAAAATCGGGAGCCCCTAGTGCGGTTGAGCCGCATTTTTGGGCGTGCCGTGGTCGTGCCCCTCCCCCTGTGCCCATGGTATTTTCAGAGCGTAGTTATGTACGCGTAGTACTGATTTCGCAGTTTCGCAAGGGCTGGGGTTGGGGCCGTATTGCTACGCTTGCTCGGAACGTGCCAGGCGGTCTTGTTGTAGGTGAAGGAAATATGCCCTAGAGGCAATAATAAAGTTATTATTTATTTCCTTATATCATGATAAATGTTTATTATTCATGCTAGAATTGTATTAACCGGAAACATAATACATGTGTGAATACATAGACAAACAGTATGTCACTAGTATACCTCTACTTGACTAGCTCGTTGAATCAAAGATGGTTAAGTTTCCTAGCCATAGACATGAGTTGTCATTTGATTAACGGGGTCACATCTTTAGAGAATGATGTGATTGACTTGACCCATTCCGTTAGCATAGCACTTGATCGTTTAGTTTGTTGCTATTGCTTTCTTCATGACTTATACATGTTTCTATGACTATGAGATTATGCAACTCCCATTTACCGGAGGAACACTTTGTGTGCTACCAAACGTCACAAAGTAACTGGGTGATTATAAAGGTGCTCTACAGGTGTCTCCGATGGTACTTGTTGGGTTGGCGTATTTCGAGATTAGGATTTGTCACTCAGATTGTCGGAGAGGTATCTCTAGGCCGACTCGGTAATGAACATCACTATAAGCCTTGCAAGCATTGAAACTAATGAGTTAGTTGCGGGATGATGTATTACGGAACGAGTAAAGAGACTTTCCGGTAACGACATTGAACTAGGTATTGAGATACCGACGATCGAATCTCGGGCAAGTAACATACCGATGACAAAGAGAACAACGTATGTTGTTATGCGGTTTGACCGATAAAGATCTTCGTAGAATATGTAGGAGCCAATATGAGTATCCAGGTTCCGCTATTGGTTATTGACCGGAGACGTGTCTCAGTCATGTCTACATAGTTCTCGAACCCGTAGGGTCCGCACGCTTAAAGTTCGATGACGGTTATATTATGAGTTTATGTGTTTGATGTACCGAAGGAGTTCGGTCCCGGATGAGATCGGGGACATGACGAGGAGTCTCGAAATGGTCGAGACGTAAAGATCGATATATTGGACGACTATATTCGGAACATCGGAAAGGTTCCGAGTGATTCGGGTATTTTCGGGAGTACCGGGAGTTACGGGAATTCGTATTGGGCCTTAATGGGCCATACGGGAAAGGAGAAGAAAGGCCTCAAAGGGTGGCCGTCACCCCCATGGGCTGGTCCGAATTGGACTAGGGAGGGGGGGCACCCCCTTCCTTCCTTCTCCTTTTCCCTTCCCTTTCCTTCTCTCCTACTCCTACTACTTGGAAGGGCTCCTAAGTTTCTACTAGGAAAGGGGAAATCCTACTCCCGGTGGGAGTAGGACTCCCTAGGGCGCCATAGGGAGGGCCGGCCCTCCCCCTCCTCCACTCCTTTATATACGAGGGCAGGGGCACACCAAAGACACAACAATTATTCTGTTTGATATTTTAGCTGTGTGCGGTGCCCCTCTCCACCATAATCCACCTCGGTCATATCGTAGCGGTGTTTAG
>NC_053023.1:390010815-390024249 GCF_003073215.2 Triticum urartu | reverse complement strand
GAGAAGATCAGCATCACCTCCCTGGCTAAACCGAAGTGTATCAATGATGTTCAACGCCTGGCAGGCCGGATTGCCGCGTTAAGCCGGTTTATCAGTCGTCTTGGTGAGAAGGCAATCCCTTTGTATCAGATGTTGAAAAAAACGGATCAGTTTGTGTTGGAGTTCTCCGCTGCTGATGAAGCATTTGAGGACTTAAAGCGGCAATTGGCCAATCCGCCTGTGCTCGCCGCTCCCATTGACAAGGAGCCGTTACTGCTATATGTTGCTGCTAATGCTTCGGGCGTGTCAGCGTGGCTATTGTGGTGGAGAAAAGGAGGCAGGTAAGGAGCATCCGGTTCAACGTCCGGTCTATTATATCAGCGAGGTACATTGAGTCCAAGCAAAGGTATCCGCATTGGCAGAAGCTGGTGTATGGAGTTTTTATGGCAAGCCGGAAGCTTAAACAATACTTCCAAGGGCACCCAATTACGGTGGTCAGTTCTGCTCCTTTGGGGATATCATCCAGAACCGGGAAGCAACTGGCCGGATTGCCAAGTGGGCTATAGAGCTGGGCCGCACGGTTTGAAGTATGTGCCTCGGACGGCGGTTAAGTCTCAAGCACTTGTTGATTTCATCAATGATTGGACGGAAATGCAAGCACCTGAAGAAAAGCGATCACAGCATATTGGACCATCCATTTTGACGGATCCAGGCAATTGGAAGGCTCGGGGGCTGGAGTCGTATTAACTTCCCCACGAGGTGATAAGTTTTGTTATGTTCTCCGCTTAATGTTCCCTTGTACTAACAATGCAGCTGAGTATGAAGCCTTGCTCCATGGTCTCCGGATGGCTAAGGAGATGAATCTAAGTCGAGTTAAGTGCTTCGGTGACTCGGACCTCGTGGCTCAGCAAGTGTCTGGCACTTGGGACTCCAAGGACCCACTCATGGCAGCATATCGTCGTGAGGTGGATATTGTTGCAGGTCATTTTAAAGGCTATCAGGTGGACCACGTGGACCGGCGGAAAAATGAAGCGGCGGACGCTTTAAGCCGGCTGGGCTCTCAGCGCAAACCGGTCCCGCCCAATGTTTTTCTGGATGTGCTGCACAACCCGTCGGTCAAGATCCCTGGTGAAGCGGATTTGGCTATTCCTGATCCGGAGGCTCAATTGGTGGCAGCTCTTCATGTTATTCCGGATTGGACGCTTCCTTACCTGGCGTACAAGAACCGGGGCGAGTTACCAGAGGATGAGACTCTGGCCCGACAGATAATCCGGCGATCCAAGTCCATGACTATTATCAACGGCGAGTTGCATCATTGCAGTGTGTCAGGAGCATTTCAACGCTGTGTGTCTCCTGAAGAAGGCCGTGAAATTTTGCGTGAGATCCACGAAGGAGATTGTGGTCACCACGCCGGTTCAAAATCTCTGGTGGCTAAAGCGTTTCGCCATGGCTTCTATTGGTTAACTGCTCATGCTGATGCGGAGGATCTGGTCAGACGATGTGATGGTTGCCAAAGGTTTTCAAGACGTGCTCATGTACCGGCTCAAGAATTGAGAATGATTCCAATTACTTGGCCGTTTGCGACTTGGGGGCTGGATATGGTTGGGCCTTTCAAAAGGTCCAAAGATAAGAAGACCCACCTCCTGGTGGCGGTTGACAAGTTTACAAAGTGGGTGGAGGCAGAACCTGTTAGCAAGTGTGATGCGGCCACGGCGGTTCAGTTCATCAAAAAAGTGATTTTCGGTTTGGCTTTCCACACAGTATCATCACAGATAATGGTACCAATTTGTCCAAAGGTGCCATGAAGGAGTTCTGCGAACGGGAGCACATCCGGCTCGACGTTTCATCAGTGGCACATCCACAGTCCAATGGTCAAGCAGAAAGGGCTAATCAAGAGATCTTGAGAGGCATCAAGCCCCGGCTCATGGTTCCTTTGCAGAGAACGCCGGGTTGTTGGGTAGAAGAATTACCATCTGTGTTATGGAGCATCAATACAACACCCAACAGATCAACAGGATACACACCGTTCTTCATGGTTTATGGAGCGGAGGCGGTTCTCCCCAGTGATATCCGTCATGATTCACCTCGTGTGACGGCTTATATTGAAGCGGACAACGAGACAGCACGGCAAGATGCTTTGGACCGGTTGGATGAAGAGCGTGACATAGCAGCCGCCCGATCGGCGATTTACCAACAGGATCTTCGTCGTTATCACAGTCGCCGAGTCAGAACCAGAACCTTTCAGGAAGGAGATTTGGTGCTTCGGCTCATCCAAGATCAGACTGATATGCATAAGCTATCCCCACCTTGGGAGGGGCCTTTCGTGGTCAGCAAGAATCTGCACAACGGGTCATACTATCTGATCGATATTCGAGAGCATAAGGACTCACGTACATCAGAGGAGGAGACCAACAGGCCGTGGAACATAGCTCATCTTCGGCCTTACTATACCTGAGCCATTGGCTCTACTTATGTACATATTACGACGATGTATATATTATGATTAAATATAATAAACCGAACCTCAGCTAAAGCGGGGTATCTGTTCTTTTACATCATGTGTGGTTACACGGAGTTGTTCTAAAGCGGCCTCCGGTTTACCCCTTGAGTTAGCTTTTTAAAAGCATCATGTTATATCACTTGGGGGTTTGGTCGTGTCCGAACCAATACATACCTCTTGATAGGCGAGAGCCACCAGATCACTTGGGGACTTGGTCACGTCTGAACCAGTCATGCCTCTTGATCGGCCTAAGGCCACAGAATCACTTGGGGGCTTGGTCGAACCCGAACCATTGCCATGCCACTTGATCGGCATAAATGCCACGGTTTCATTTGGGGACCTGGCTGACTAGAACCATAGTTACACCTAACGGGAGCTTGGTCGTGTTCGGCCATGGTAACGCCATCTGATCAGCTCAAATAAACCTTTTTTGCAAACGGTTTTGTCATTGCATTTGCTTCACACTTTTCTTTGAAAGATATTTCTTTCTTTTTATTGCGTTTTTTAAACCGACAAAGTTTTCAACCGGTTCACACTGTCAATTGACGGAACACGGTTCATTTCAATCCGGAGACTATTTGCCCGGTTTGATCTTTTTTGTTAACATCCTCTTATGGAGTAACACGGTGTTTATTATAACCGGCACGGTTTACATGGTAAACCGGCATCATATATATGGGAGCTGCTATCTCCTCCAACAGTGTGGGTTTATAAAACTCCGCTTCAAGATTGGCCAAGCCAACTTCACGTCAACGATGGCAGGTATTATGTATCTCAAAAATTTGGTCATATACTTAAAAAATTCGGATGTTTTGATTTCATGTATGCAGACATCATATTCCGCCTGACGGTACAACCGCGGTGGCACTTGAAGATTTTTTATTGCAGAAAGTACTTTGGAAAGTTCATCACCCAAAGGAAGAGCAAATTATGCACGAAGGCATATCAACATCAAAAGTATCAGCTAGCCTATTACAAGGCAACACGGTGCCCATAATAAGATCATTGTTTTTTTCGCAAAGGAGAAGCAGTTTTAAACCGGCTTCCGGTTCAAGCTTGGTCACCAGCCTGGCCTGATGGTTGTGGGTCATCCTGCGCCGCTTCAGCTTCAGTTTCTCTACCCAGCGGCTGGAAATCAACAGTTGTCCAGTCGATTCCCATTAATGCTTGAAAAACAGCTTCATCATGGATCAGCAACGACGGGTCAATATCGGGAGCGTAAGTATGCTTACGGATTGGAGGGATAAGATTTTCCGCTTCATGAATTGGTGCAGCTACTCGCTTGTTTTGATTGTCATATTGGGCTTGATAATGAGACAAGTCTGCTTCTTCAGCCAATTGACAAGCTAGCGGACGCACCTCCCGGTTTATTGCTCGCAGATCCGCTTCACTAAACTCTGACCCGTCTTCCTTCAAGCTGGGATAGCCCTGAGCCGCTTCAATAGGATCAAAATCCGGCACCCAAGCTTTTGCCCGGATTAAGGCATTGATCGCACCGGTTCGAGCAGCAGATTTCTTCAGCTCTTCAACCCGGGCAGGAAGCACCGACAGTTTCATCAGAGTGTCTGAATCAAAGTGGGCGCCGGCTTGTTGTGGGATGCAGTACAGATGATCCGCTGTGCACCAGTGTACAGTTGTTCGTCAACGTATAGGCGGCTTTCAATTTCTTCCGCACATCTGACCCCAAGTGACCAATGCGTGTCCCTGAAATATCATAAGGGTTACAAACCGGCAGCTCTGTAAGAACGGCAGAATCAATTCAGAAGTCAAACTGGCTTACCAAAGATAGCAGTGGTCATGGCATGCACGTGCCGCTTTATGCTGGTCAGTTCATCCGCCACCGGTTTTAGTGCAGCCTCGGCATCCTCTGCTCGTTTGATTAAAGCGGACTTTTCAGTGGCCCAATCCGCCCGCTTCTTCTTGAAGCTCTCCTTAAGCTGTTCCATGGCGCTTAAAGCGCTGGCTAATTCCTCTTTTGCTTTGGAGGTTTCAGCTTGTTGGGTTTTCAGGTTTTCTTGGAGATCGGCGACTTGGCTTTCTTTCGTCTTCAGCTCAGCCTGCATGCAGACAGTATATATGCTTCAACAAAACGGTACAAGGATTGAAGTACCAACCACATAACAAGTTATGCACTTGGCACTTGGGGGCTAATGCATATTCGATCTTCATCTTTCAATTGCTTACAAAGTCCCAAGATCAATACAAGTATTCAACTTGGCACTTGGGGGCTAATGGCTATTTGCTCATATATATTCTGATGCGGTGATCTCAATTACTTAAAGTACCGGTTTAACTACGCTAAGTTGAACCGGCCCTTGGGGGCTACATCAGCGAATTTCAAAGCATTAAGATTTATATTAGTAAGTCCCGGTTTGAAAGAAGATTACAAACCGGCCCTTGGGGGCTAGGAGAGTCAGCAAGAATTGAAGCATACAAGCAGGAAAGAGCATATGGAAGTTACCTCATATTTATCTTTCATCATATTAACCAGACCGGCTTCATAGTCACGACTGGTATACAGCCGGTTCAGGTAGCCGGAATGGATATCTTGGGCGTTCAGAGCAGCGTAAGTCGCCAGATCAGCATTCCACTTGCCTTTGCCAAAGGCAGCAAATTCTTCCTTGGCAGAATGTTTGGACAAAGCGACAGGATTGCTTGGCTCTGTATGGCCAGTGCCAGTAATGACAACCTCATCATCCTTGGTATCGCCGGTTTGCACTGGGGCTGTTGGCTTGTCAGTAGGCTTTGTTGGACCGGTGGATTTCTCAATCCGGATGGAGCTTGTGGGCTGATTGACAGGATTTGAGGTATCAATAGGTCTCTCTTCAGCAATAAGATCGTCGTCTTGCTGCGGTGGATCATTGGGTATATCCTCAGGAATAGCCGCTTCAAGATCTGGTGTTTTGCCCGGTTCAAGGACGGCATCCTCTTCGGCCGCTTTGTCCAGGCGAGCCTTCTTGCTTGGCCTAGGCTTGGCCCTGAAAGGAATAACAAAATCAAATACAGCATATGTTCCAAGGCGATGTGCTGCAAATATTATGATAAGTATAGCTTACCCAAGCACCGTTTTGAGCGGTGGCAGCTGAGTAGCCGATGACTCGCCAGAGGATGAGTGGGAAGTAACCTGGTAATCGGAGTCAGATGGATTAAGAGGTTGACGAAAGCAGCCCGCTTTAGGACAAGCACTGACAAGCAAATTAGAGACCTCTGAACGGCGTTTCCGAACCGGACTGTTCGGTAAACCGGCGGAGGTAACTACCTGGCCGCTGTGCCGGGTTGTGCGACGAGCTTCGTGCTGTTGGGTCTTCATAAGAAATTTGGGATCCAAATAAGCAAGAGGATGAGAAAATTTAACTTTCCGGTTTGCCTGACGGATTTTTAGTGAAGGCAAAGGTTCTGAATCGGAAGAGAGAATAATTACCTCTGCAGCATCAGCGTGGCTGGCTTCGGCATCATCCTGACAAATATCATCATCAATAAGACGCATGAAAAATAAGCCAAGTGAGTCAAGCCCTACCTCAAGGTCCGGATTATCCACATCATCATCAGGGGCCGGATTAGAGGATGCAGTGGTTCTTTTCCTGTGGGCAGTCTTCTTCACAGCTTTAGTCTTTTGCCGGGTTGCTCTTTCCGGTTTGTCTGGTTTTTCTGGTTTCTCCTGCGGCAGTTTCTTGCTCCAAAACGGATCATTGCCCTGATTACACAGACACTGATATTAAACAATGACCAGATATATCAATAACAGATTCAGCAAAAAGAAAAATCAAAGTCTTACAGCTGGCGGTTTGTTGGTGGCACAGAAGGGAAGCAGGCCGTTTTTAGCACAGATGTGTTCCGGTTCATTCAGCATCTTATTCACAGCCTCTGTGATTTCTTCATCGGTGAGCTGGATTTTGGAATGTCGCAGTGGGTCATCAACACTGCCAGTATACTCGCACATCAAACCGGAGCGCTGACTAAGGGGCAGTATGCTCCATGATATCCAACAGCGAGCGAGATCAACCCCTGTTAAACCGTTGGCCATAAAGGCTCTGAGCTTCGACAGTTGAGGAGCATATTTGCTTCTCTCCTGGGCAGTCACCTTTGCGGAAAGGGGTGTGTATTGCTGAGCCGCTCCGGACGAAAGCCAGGCAAGGGATTTCACCAGCAGGGGAGGTGTCTTTGCAATAGAACCATGTCTGATTCCACTCTTTGGGGTGGCTGTGCAGTTTGGCGTGAGGGTATGTGACCTCTTTCCTTTTCTGAATCGCCACGCCACCCAACTCCGTATTGGAGCCGTCAGTAAACTCAGTACGGCGGTTTAGATGGAAAAGGTCTCTGAACAATTCCACTGTGGGCTCCTCTTGAAAGAACGCCTCACAGAGCACTTGGAAGTGACACATATTTGTAACAGAGTTGGGGCCAGTGTCTTGTGGATGGAGTTGGAAATCGGCTAAAACATCCCGGTAAAATTTAGAACCGGGCGGCTTAAAGCCCCGGGCTAAGTGATCTACGAAAACAAGAACCTCTCCTTCTTGAGGTGTGGGAGGGCATTCTTTGCCAGGAGCCCTCCAATGGATGGTATCTTTGCTGCCTAAAGCGCCGATCAGGACTAAATCGTCCAGTTGAGCCTCTGTGACGCGAGAAGGAACCCAGTTGCACTCATATACTTGCTTGGCCATGATGAAATCTACAAGGTAGATGATCCCGGTTCAAAAATGCATTGATTAAGGTACATTGGTATGTGCAATGTTAAACCGGAGACAGATCTATCTAAACCGGAGTTTTATGAAGCAACAACATCTGGCGGTTCAACAAGGGGACTAATGGTATATACCGGTTTGGCAATTTTTTCTACAAGGTTAAACCGCCTGATCTAAGCATTGAAACAGCTGAGATTGCGGATGGATAAGTATGCAGAAACAGATTTCACAAGATTTCTCTACAGCGTTGGATCTGAAGCAAGTTCAGAAAATAAGAAAAATATTCAAAAGCTCAAAGCAGAACAGTATTGAATCAATGGGCAGAAATATATGTGAGATCTATGGTCTTGGGCATGAAACTAAAGGCGGATACTAAAAGCCCCTACACAGAGCAGGGGTTCACAGATGCATCCAGGAGCTAGTATATGAACACGAACAGGTGATGAACACTGCAAGAACACGAAACCCTAGAACAGATCTGTGTTGAGAAGAGCAGAAGGCTTACCAGAGTTGAGGAAGACGCGGAAGGTTGCGCGGTGCTCTGGTGCGTTCAGGTTGATGCAGCGGCCAAGGTTGGTGCAGAAGTTGACGGCGGCGGCGGAGCTCCGAGGCTGGCGACGCGAGGAAGACGAAGAAGAAAGGCACGAAGGGGAGAAAAGAAATGACCCTTCGGTCCTATTTATAAGGCAAAAGGACATGTGTCAGGCGCGACAATCAAGGGGCCACGAAACGGAGCTGTCGCCTCGATTTCCGCAGATCTATTAAACAAAGAAGCATAATGGATAGCTTCGTTATGACAGGTGACGTCACTCCGGTTTACAGCAATCAGAGAAGATGACATCATGGCGGTTTACCAATTTATGAGAAGATGTTGAAGATGAAGTTTTTGTTAAAGGATTGACATGAACCCGTTCAAATCAATCTGGGGCCTAATGTTGGGGATATTACTGCTGGGCGTAAACCGGCCTATCTGGGCCGGGTCAACTTCATCAGTAGTTCAAGAGTGCTAAAGCCCAAGAAGACAGATGAGGGCCTAAGGCCCGTAGTCGGTTTAGACTTGTAGCTGTAAACCGGCATTTGTATATAAACTTGTATTGTAAGTTAGGAATAAGGAGAGACCAACCCGGATACGAATATGGACCGGTGTTGGGACTCTGTGAACCGACGGGCGTCACCCGTGTATATAAGGGGACGACCCGGCGGCGGTTCAAGGACAACAGACAACAACTCGAGACATAGGCGAAGCTTGTTTGCTCCCTAGTCATCGAAACCCCATCAATTCCATCACAACTAGACGTAGGCTTTTACCTTCATCGAAGGGGCCGAACTAGTATAAACTCTCTTGCGTCCCTTTGTCCGCTTTAACCCCTTCAAGCTAACCCGTCGCGATGGCTCCACGACTAAGTCCTTTCTCTAGGACATCTGCCGTGACAAAACCACGACAGTGCGGGTATGTAAAACAGGTATAACGATCGGTATGAGAGACCACCTGGGTATTCCCTTGTATGTCAAAGCTTCTTGCTCCCTTGGTGCTTCCCTCCCGTGATGGGTCCGATGATCTAGCTATCAGACAGGGCCTCCAGAGAATAGGGTCCTGAAAGGAAGAAAATGATAAAGATATATTGGTACCGAGGTGGTTGAACCGCATTATGGGACGTGCCATAGCTGTGCCTCCGCCTATACCCATGGTATCTTTAGTGCGTAGTTATGTACGCGCGGCGTAAATTTTGTCGCTTGACTGGGACTAGGACGGAGGCCGAATTGCTAGAAGAGCTCTAAATGCGCCTGGTGATTCTATAGCAGGTTATTTCGGACTCGCTTGAATGTGTCTGTGGACCTTGTCGCCGAATTGGCGGTTTGCCTCAAACGGCTGCTTTGCACTTCTGCTGCAAGGGTCGCAGTGTGTTCCTCTATGCGGAGCGAGCGTTCCGTGTTTCCGTTAACTGTTATAACCCTGCGAGGCCCTGGCATTTTGAGCTTGAGGTATGCATAATGCGGTACCGCATTGAATCTAGCGAATGCGGTTCGTCCGAGTAGTGCGTGATAGCCACTGCGGAAGGGGACGATATCGAAGATTAACTCTTCGCTTCGGAAGTTATCCGGAGATCCGGAGACCACTTCCAGTGTGATTGAGCCCGTGCAACAAGCCTCTACACCTGGTATGACACCTTTGAAGGTGGTTTTTGTGGGTTTGATCCTCAAGGGGTCTATACCCATTTTGCGCATCGTATCCTCATAAAGTAGGTTCAGGCTGCTGCCACCGTCCATAAGGACTCGAGTGAGGTGGAATCCATCAATGATAGAATCAAGGACCAATGCGGAAGAACCGCTATGACGGATACTAGTGGGGTGGTCCCTGCGATCAAAAGTGATCGGACAAGAAGACCATAGGTTGAACTTTGGGGCAACTGACTCCATCGCGTAGACGTCCCTGAGTGCATGCTTCCGTTCCCGCTTGGGGATATGGGTTGCGTATATCATGTTCACCGTTTTCACTTGGGGAGGAAATTTCTTCTGTCCTCCTGTGTTCGGCGGTCGGGGCTCCTCCTCGCCGTCGTTATGCAGCCCCTTTTCCTTACTTTTGGCATTCAACTCGCCGGCCTGTTTGAACACCCAGCATTCTCTGTTGGTGTGGTTGGCTAGCTTATCGGGGGTGTCGTGAATTTGACACGAGAGGTCGAGTATGCGGTCCAAACTGGACGGGCCCGGATTGTTTCTTTTGAACGGCTTTTTCCGCTGACCGGATTTAGATCCACTGAATCCGGCATTGACTGCCGTGTCTTCGGCATTATCGCCGTTGTTGCGGCGCTTGTATCTGTTGCGACGTGGCTTTTCGTTGCTGTCTCTGGCCTCCGATGTGCCAGGGTTGCTTGCTGTGTTGTTGCTACGGGCCAACCAGCTATCCTTGCCCGCGCAGAAGCGGGTCATGAGTGTTGTGAGGGCTGGCATGGACTTTGGCTTCTCTTGGCCGAGATGTCCGGCGAGCCACTCATCACGGATGTTATGTTTAAAGGCCGCTAGGGCTTCGGCATCCCGACAGTCCACAATTTGGTTCTTTTTGCTTAGGAACTGAGTCCAAAATTTCCTGGCTGACTCTCCGGGCTGTTGTGTTATGTGACTTAAATCATCAGCATCCGGTGGTCGCACATAAGTGACCTGGAAGTTGTCCAGGAATGCGTTTGCCAGGATCTCCCAACTTCCGATGGAGTTTGCTGGCAAGTTATTTAGCCAATGCCAAGCTGGTCCTTTGAGTTTTAACAGGAGGTACTTGATGGCGTGTAGATCATCCCCGCGGGCCATGTGAATGTGGAGGAAGAAATCATCTATCCATACCGTGGGGTCAGTAGTACCATCGTATGATTCAATGTTCACGGGTTTAAACCCTTCTGGGAATTCATGGTCCATTACTTCATCAGTGAAGCATAGGGGGTGTGCGGCGCCTCTGTGCCGGGCTATGTCACGACGCAGTTCGTACAAGTCTTGGCTGCTGTGTTCGGCCCGGTCAGATTTGTTTTTAGTATATCTGGCATGACGGTCGTCGTCGTGTGTTGGGGCTCGCCCTCGTGATCCGAAAACCAATCTTTTGTGTCCTGCTTTGTTTTCCAATACGTCTCGCAGGTCCTGCATGTTACCACAGGCCTTGTTGTTCTTGTTTGACTGGCGACGGGGTGTGGGCTGGACTTCGGGCTTATATGCCACTTTGTCTCGGCCATGAGGTGGTCGGTCTGCCGCATCATACGCTGGAAGCGCAGGCTTTAATGCTTCCTCTTCGAGTTGAGGTAGCAACCTGCGCTTTGAAAAATTTTGATTGGAAGCTCGAGTTCGTGTTCCTCGGCTGCCAGGACCTCAGTCCATCTATCTGCTAGCAGATCTTGCTCGACTTGAAGCTGTTGTTGCTTTTTCTTCAGGCTTTTTGCTGTGGAAATAAGATGGCGCTTGAAGTGCTCCTGTTCGACGGGATCCTCAGGAATGATAAATTCTTCATCGCCGAGGCTCACCTCGTCTGCGGAGAGAGGCATGTAATTGTCATCCTCTGATTCTACGTATGTTGCCTGTTCCTTGGGGCTGGCTTGCCCATCCTCCTGCTCAAAGCCTGGCTGGAGGGGATTGTCTTTGTCTTCGGCACTATTTGCAGCGTTATTGTCTCCTATGCCGGTATCGCTGTTTTTGCTATGGCGGGGCTTAGAGCGGCACTGATGATGCCGGTTCTTGGATTGCTTCTCGGGGGATCATCCTTTGTTGCCTTATTGCCATCGATTTCTTTGGGGGTGTCCACCATGTATATATCATACGATGAGGTGGCAGTCCAGTGCCCTGTGGGCGGTCGTTCCTGTTCGTCTCCCGCATCGTCGTCCATACCGTCGATGTCTTCGGAATCGAAGTCGAGCATGTCAGTTAGGTCGTCAACAGTGGCTACCAAGTGGGTGGTGGGTGGGGAACGAATTTCTTTGCCGTCCGCTTCCCACTCGAGCCGGACATAGTTCGGCCAAGGGTCTCCTGACAAGGAGAGAGACCGTAATGAGTTTAGCATGTCGCCTACGGGCGAGTGCTGAAAGATATCCACGGAGGTGAACTCCATGATCGGTGCCTAATCAGATTGGATGGGAACGGACGCGAGCGGTTCGGAGTCTGTGGCCGGGGACGAATCCGAGTGTCCGGCAACATAGGTCTCATAGGAGGTGAAGTCAGTATTCGGCTCTATCGCCGCTGAGTGTAGAGCCTCCATGGCGGGGTCCATCCACCCATCCTCGGATGGCGCGATCTGTTCCGGATTGAGGGCCGGAGTAGTTACAGGTGTGATCTCCCAAACACTGTCCGATGGCAGAGCTAAATCATGCTCATCGTGACTGTGCGGCGTACCTGACATGGGTTCGAATTTGTCAAAGATAAAGTCTCCGCGGATGTCGTGTTGTAGTTTAAGCTTCCAAACCTGACCTGATGGCCAGTGGCGTAGCTCTCGATCTGCTCCAGATGGCCGAGCGAGTTGGCTCACAGTACGAAGCCGCCGAATACAAAGATCTGTCGGGGGAGGAAAACCTCACCCTGGATCGCATCGTTGCCGATGATCGAAGGAGCCATCAAGCCTTATGATGACGACACAGTGGAACTCTCAATGAAAGCACCAATGTCGGTGTCAAAACCGGCGGATCTCGGGTAGGGGCTCCCGAACTGTGCATCTAAGGCGGATGGTAACATGAGGCGGGGGACACAATGTTTACCCAGGTTCGGGCCCTCTCAATGGAGGTAATACCCTACTTCCTGCTTGATTGATCTTGATGACATGAGTATTAAAAGAGTTGATCTACCACGAGATCGGAGAGGCTAAACCCTAGAAGCTAGCCTATGGTATGATTGTTGTTGTCCTATGGACTAAAACCCTCCAGTTTATATAGACACCGGAGGGGCTAGGGTTACACAGAGTCGGTTATAAGGGAGGAGATCTACATATCCGAATCGTCAAGCTTGCCTTCCACGCAAAGAAGAGTCCTCTCGGTGTCAAAATCGGCGGATCTCGGGTAGGGGTTCACAAACTGTGCGTCTAGGCCGGATGGTAATAGGAGGCAAGGGACATGAAGTTTTACCGGGTTCGGGCCCTCTTGGAGGTAAAACCCTACGTCCTGCTTGATTAATATTGATGATATGGGTAGTACAAGAGTAGATCTACCACGAGATTGGAGAGGCTAAACCCTAGAAGCTAGTCTATGGTATGACTGTTGTTTTGTATGTTGTCCTACGGACTAAAACCCTCCGGTTTATATAGACACCGGAGAGGGTTAGGGTTACACAAAGTCGGTTACAATGGTAGGAGATCTACATATCCGTATCGCCAAGCTTGCCTTCCACGCCAAGGAAAGTCCCTTCGGACACGGGACGAAGTCTTCAATCTCTTGTATCTTCATAGTCCAGGAGTCCGGCTGAAGGTATAGTCCGGCTATCCGAACACCCCCTAATCCAGGACTCCCTCAGTAGCCCCTGAACCAGGCTTCAATGACGACGGAGTCCGGCGCGCAGATTGTCTTCGGCATTGCAAGGCGGGTTCCTCCTCCAAGTACTTCATAGAAGATTTTGAACACAAAGATAGTGTCCGGCTCTGCAAAATAAGTTTCCACATATTGCCATAGAGAGAATAATATTTACACAAATCTAATCTGCTGACGTATTCCGTAGTGTGACACACCACGGCCAAGCCTTTATCCGAGTCGTTTCATTATCCCACCTCAGCGCGTCATGCGAGGCGGTTTCCTTGGCACGTCTTGTTAAAGCAGTCAGTAT
>NC_053023.1:389984687-390009815 GCF_003073215.2 Triticum urartu | reverse complement strand
CAAGACTTCTCCCATGTCCTCAGGAACAAACGTAACTACTAACAAATCATATTCATGTTCATAATTAGAGGGGTATTAATATTCATAAAGGATCTGAACATATGCATAAAGTTTCCCCGGAAGTACAGCTCCGCCGGAGCCCTAGATTGGTTCCGCCAAGGTTCCGCCTCGTGGCGGCGGAGTTTCATCCCGAAAGCTTGCTTCTGATTTTTTCCTCGATGAAAGACTCCATATAGCCAAATATGGGCATCAGAGGGCTGCCAGGGGGCCCACGAGGCAGGGGGCGTGCCAGGGGGTTAGGGCTCGCCCCCACCCTCGTGGACGGTGGGTGGCCCCCCTCTGGTACTTCTTTCGCCAATATTTTTATATATTCTGAAACGTGCTCCCATGAAGTTTCATGACTTTTGGAGTTCTGCAGAATAGGTCTCTAATATTTGCTCCTTTTCTAGCCCAGAATTCCAGCTGCCGGCATTCCCCCTCTTCATGTAAACCTTATAAAGTAAGAGAGAATAGGCATAAGTATTGTGACATAATGTGTAATAACAGCCCGTAATGCAATAAATATTGATATAAAAGCATGATGCAAAATGGATGTATCAACCACTAATCCGAGTTCCACTAGATTCATCTCCGCCACCAGTCCGAGTTCCACCAGATTCATCTCGGTCACCAATCATATTCCGAGTCCACTATCCGCCTCTCTGTTATCAATTTCCAGATCATGACATACTACATGTCTGATGAGTGTTATTTTTACACTCATCCAACCCGAGTTTATACCTAGATATTTCATAAAAATGAGATATTCACTCTAATATTGCTACTAATGACTTACGAATGCAAATGATTCCAAATATCCAAACTTTATTTTGTTTTCATAGGAAATGGGCTATTTATAGACGAAATCAAGCCAATACATGAAAAGGTGTAAAGTGAAGATAGAGGAGATCAAGTGGAGATATTTTTCTTCGTAGTTGTTTCTTGTCTCATTCACATTCTTCATCCCTCCAGGTACCCAGAATTATGGAGAATGATCCACAGAGAGGCTAAGGTTGGGGACCGTGATATGTTATTCTGAACCAGTGACAGAAAGGTTTAGTATGGTAACATGTATCCTATCTCTGGGGATACCAGAGGTTTAGTCATTAAACGACCAATGCTTCTGTGTGATTTGTATCGTAATTGCCGGGGCAACCTTGCGTGATGGATAGGGACATCGGTTGGACCACTGACTCTTGATGCAGGACGCATGTCGGTCAAGATGTAATTTGGACACACCCACACTTTGATACATAGTAAGAACATCTTGATGGATGACTTCCAGGGCACAAATTAAGATCATAATGGTCCTGACACAAATGTATGGTTGTAAGCATAAGTCCTCATACTCATGCCTACTTTTATTGTAAGTATTTCTAGTATCAACTTGATTCTGATCCGGTCAAAAGCTGGAATTTATTCTCTTGTGGGTTCGATAACTCAGGGTCACCTCTGGGGGAAAAGGCAAGAATCTTTATGCTCCTTTATGGGATCACTAAAGGGACTAATCAGTGTCATGATCAAGTCGGACGCCCCAACTTTCGTATTGCCCGTGGAAGAAAAAAACTAAGTCTGGAAAATTTTGGCTAGGCAGTTTTTAGACCTTTTGGAGACTTTTCTGAAAATATGATGTTGAGGAAAAAAATAGGAAAAAGTGAAAAGGGTGAAAGGAAAGAGTGAAAAATAAAAATAAATTCAGAGTGTGTTTCTCCCTTGTTAACATGCCGCACCATGATTTTGTTAGTGTTCTAGGCTAGCATCTTTAGTACGGTCTAGCCTAGGACAACCACAATACCATCATTGAGAGTTTATACAACTTTGCATCTCTGAATTGATTATTGCTGACATTTTTTGCTACCATATTTAAGCCTCTCCAGCTCTACGTATCATCTACATCATGCGTTTGACACCACCTAGCAATTGCTCTATCCGAGCTTTCAGAATTTTGACTACTACTGTTGCCGATCGCAGCCTGCTGCTACTTGGTAAGAACGGGTCAGAATTTGTGATTAGATTGACATATTTGTGACTTTCCGCTACACCACATCCTATTAGTAATTGATGACCCACAAGTATAGGGGATTAACCGTAGTCATTTCGATAAGTAAGAGTGTCGAAACCAACCAGGAGCAAAAGGAAATGACAAGTGGTTTTCAGCAAGGTATTTTCTGCAAGCACTGAAAGTATCGGTAACAAATAGTTTGATAGCAAGGTAATTTGTAACAAGAAACTAGTAGCAATTGTGAAAAAGGTGCAACAAGGTAGCCCAATCCTTTTTATAGCAAAGGACATGACAAAACTTTCTCTTATATTAAGCAAAGCGTTCTGGAGGACACATGGAATTTCATCTAGTCACTTTCATCATCTTTATTTGATTCGCGTTCGTTGCTTTGATAATTTGATATGTGGGTGGACCGGTGCTTGGGTGATGTTCTTAATTGAACAAGCCTCCCACTTATGATTACCCCCTCTCACAAGCATCTGCAACTATGAAGCAAGAACTAACATAAATCTAACCATAGCATGAAACATATGGATCCAAATCAGCCCCTTACAGAATAGCGCATAAACTAGGGTTTAAGCTTCTGTCACTCTAGCAACCCATAATTTAATTACTACTCCACAATGCCTTCCCTTAGGCCAAAAGATGGTGAAGTTTCATATAGTTGACGTTCACATGACACCACTAAAGGAAGCAACAACATACATATCATCAAAATATCGAACGAATACCAAATTCACATGATTACTTATGACCAGAATTCTCCCATGTCCCCAAGAACGAAAGTAACTACTCACAAATCATATTCGTGTTCAAGATCATAGGGGTATTGAATATCATTAAGGATCTGAACATATAGTCTTCCACCAAATAAACGAACTAGCATCAACTACAAGATGTAATCAACACTACTAGCAACCCACAAGTACCAATATGAGGTTTTGAGACAAAGATTGAATAAAAGAGATTAACTAGGGTTTGAGATGAGATGGTGTTGGTGAATATGTTGATGAATATTGGTCCTCCCATGATGAGACGATCTTTGGTGATGGCAATGGCTTCGATTTCCCCCTCCCGGAGGGAAGTTTCCCCGGCGGAATCGCTTCGCCGGAGAGCAAAAAGCGCTCCTGCCTAGTTTCCACCTCGAGATTGTGGCACTTCATCCTGAAACCTTCCTTCTGTTTTTTCGTAGGTCAAATGGCATCAAATCTCAGAAGATGGGCTTCGGAGGCCTGCCAGGGGCCCCACAAGCTTGGGAGGCCCGCCTAGGGGGGTAGGGCGTGCCCCTAGGCTTGTGGCTACCTCGTGTGCCCCACTCTGGTAATTCTCTCTCCAGTATTTTTTATTTATTCCAAAATAAATCTCTGTCCATTTTCAGATCATTTGGAGCTGTGCAGAAAAGGTGTCTCCGATATAGCCCTTTCCGGTCCAGAATTCCAGCTGCCGGCGATCTCCCTCTTCATGTGAAACCTGCAAAATAAGAGAGAAAAGGCATACAGATTGTATCATAAAGTGAAATAACAGTTCATCATGAATAAATATTAATAGGAAAATATGATGCAAAATGGACATATCAACTCCCCTAAGCTTAGACCTCGCTTGTGCTGAAGCGAAAGCCGATATCGATAAGTATGACCACATGTTTAGATAGAGAGGTGTCGTTACAAAAACGGACATGAAAGCATCATGGTCATTACCATAACAAGCATATATCATCATAAAACTTCTCATGCTAGAGTAACAATTCGTTCACAATCTAAAGTGTGAAACATAAACTTTATTGGAAACTAACAAGCTATGATTGCAGTCATTGAAACAATCACAATCCATCATATTTTAGAAAGAGTCTATGTACGAGCTTTGTTTAGCAAGTTCACATACTCAACTATCATTTAGTCTTCTATGATTGCATACACTCAAGGCATATTTATAGAGCAAACGTTTTAGTTAGACGGGTCTTATGGTCTCGCCTCCCAACTCATTTACCTCAAGGGTAATGTCAACAATAATAACTCACGATCACCTACATTCATCTGGATATACATATCTGGATCTATCCACCACCTGATGCTTACCACTAAAGAGTACATAGAGAGGAATAGGGATGAACACTACTGACTCTTGCATATAAATAAATACATGAAATGAAAATATCGGACCTTCACTGAGGGAAACAGAGGTTGTCATGCGCTTTTTGTTTTTGGATGTGCAAGCTCTTAATGCAAAGGATCGTCACTTTATATTGCCCCTTGTGATAGCAACCTTTCTTATGTGGTATGTTGATTTTATTTCTTCACCATCACAAGATCATACAAAGCCTATTTTCCCTTACAATAAAAGATCATACACATTTAGGAGCAAATTTTATTGCTTTTTGCACCGACGACAACTTAGTTGAAGGATGTTATTCAATCCATATGTAGATTTGTCGGACACTCATGGAAAGAAAATGGGTTTAAGGGTTTTGGATGCTCAACTAGTATCTCTACTTAGTGTGAATTTTTTGCTAGCAAAAGTTCCTAGACAAGCACAACATGTTAGAAGATCCATAACAATATAACTTCTATGTGAATGTAAACAACCGTATCTCATTACATTGTCTTCCTTGTCCAACACCAACTAATTGATATAGAATATTTGATGGGAGCTCACAATCATAAAAGATTTCCAAGATAGTATATTTATATGTGAGACCTCTCTTCCTTCATTACTTTTTCATGGATTGCACCAATGACCAATAATGCTATGCTTGTCAACTTCCAACAAATTTTATCAACTATACTTCTTTTATGTGAAGTCATTACTCCCCATGAGATTAGCATATGATATTTTTATTATTTTATTGCTAAGATTGAAACAAGAAAGAAAAGCAAAAAAATCAAACTACTCTTTATTATATATCTCGCGCACGATTACATAGATAGATAGATCACTAAGCAAGCACTCGTAAATAGATCATACTAAAAATTTATTCTTCTAAGTCACGAAATAACTAGGGATCGAACTAAGATTCACAGTGATGGTAAAAATGGTGGTGATACGATACCGGGGCACCTCCCCCAAGGTTGGCACAAGCCAAGGGGAGTGCCCATACCCGTGTACTCAAGTCTCCTTCTTTGGTGATGGTGGTTATGATGAAGTAGTAGGCTTATCCTTCGGCTTCCAAGGCATAGGCTCCCCATCATAAAAGATGAACGTGTCTCCGGGGTCTTGAAATTTTTAGCTAAACTCATACCTTGATTTTGCAAATGGCCTGGAGGAAATCGATCCTGTCATTGAGCTTGAAGATGGAATCTCCGATCTCTTTGCTGTCCAACTTGTGCTCACGGGGAAATTCAGTGATCATGGAGTGGTTAGCGCTGAGTCCACGCTCCACCATCCCCTGGCACTTCAAGATCTCCTGCTCCACCGCTTCCAACCTGGCCTTCTCTCTTCCGGTCTTCTTAGGCCGTTGAACATCCCAGATGTGAAGCACCCCCTCATGCATCTCAATCTCCTAAGGGTGTTTCATCACCTCTGTAAGGTAAGGGTTGATGACCTTCTCCGTGTCCTTGGATGATCTTGGAGGTTCCATGGCGATCTAGATCTGTCAGAAAAACACCCCAAAACAAAAATAGAGGAGAATCTCGTGATACAGTGGTTAAAACATTAGGAAGTATATATAATGATGTTTTTCGTGCGGGACAAGTAATATGGAAGAAAAAAGGAGACGAGAGAGTCCACGAGGGAGCCAAAAGCCTGGGAGGCGCGCCTAGGGGGGTAGGGCGCGCCCCTCGGGCTTGTCGCTCCCTCGTGCACTTTTAAGATTGTTTATTATTTTCTGTGCCTAGGGGGTAGGGCGCGCCCCTCGGGCTTGTCTCTCCCTCGTGCACTTTTTAGACTATTTATTATTTTCCTAATTTTTTAAATATTCTAAAACATACATAAATTACTTTTATGGAACTTTTGGAGTCGGTTTACTTAATGTACCACATACCTACACCTTTTCACGGTTCTGGAGCATTCCAGAAGGTTTCCCTTATGTGTTCTTCCAGTGTCATAGTTTGAGTAATATTGGTTTCAACGTTAATGGGTGTACCTGAGATATAAGGTTTAATTCTTTGCCCATTAACCACCCTCAGATTAGTGCCTTGGGCGTTGTTTATCTTGATAGCTCTAGAATGATAAACTTCTTCAATGCTATATGGTCCTTCCCATTTAGAGAGAAGCTTTCCTGCAAAGAATCTTAAATGAGAATTGTATAGTAAAACATGATCACCTACTATGAATTCCTGTTTTTGGATTCTTTTTCCATGCAATCTTTTATTTTTTCCTTAAATAACTTGGCATTTCATAAGCTTGTGTCCTCCATTCATCTAGAGAACTAATATCAAATAACCTATTTTTACCGGCAAGTTTGAAATCACAATTAAGTTCTTGAATTTCCCAATATCCTTTATGTTCTAACTCAAGAGGTAAATGACATGCTTTTCCATAGACCATTTTATAAGGGGACATACCCATAGGATTTTTATAAGCAGTTTTGTATGCCCACAATGCATCATGAAGTTTCTTAGACCAATTCTTTCAAGATCTATTAACGGTCTTTTGCAAAATCAATTTTATTTCTCTATTGCTCAATTCAACTTTACCACTAGACTGAGGATGATACGGTGATGCAATTCTATGGTTGACTTCATATTTAGCAAGAAGTTTACGGAATGCACCACGAATAAAATATGAACCACCATTTGTCATTAAATATCTAGGGACTCCGAACCTTGGGAAATAACTTCTTTAAGCATTTGAATTGATGTGTTATGATCAACACTACTAGTTGGAATAGCTTCTACCCACTTAGTAACATAATCAACAACAACTAGAATAACTGTATACCCATTAGAGGAAGGAAATGGTCCCATATAATCAAATCCCCGAACATCAAATGGTTCAATAACAAGTGATTAATTCATAAGCATTTCCCGACGTCTACTAAGATTACTAATTCTTTGACATTCATCACAAGAAAGGACAAACTTACGTGCATCCTTGAAGAGAGTAGGACGATAAAAACCAGATTGTAATACCTTATGTGCGGTTCTATCTCCAGCATGGTGTCCTCCATATGCCTTGGAATGACACTTCCATAGGATTTTTTTCCTATTCATGCTCTGGCACACAATTCCTAATAATACCATCTACTCCTTCTTTATAAAGATGTGGGTCATCCCAAAAGTAATGTCTTAAATTAAATAAGAACTTTTTTCTTTTGTTGGTATGTGAAACTAGGTGGTATATATTTAGCAACAATGTAATTAGCATAGTCTACATACCAAGGAGTATTACGGGAAGCATTTATAACAGCTAATTGTTCATCAGGAAAACTATCATCAATAGGTAGTGGGTCATCAAGAACATTTTCCATTCTAGACAAATTATCAGCTACATGATTCTCAGCTCCCTTTTCATCAATAATATGCAAATCATATTCTTGTAGCAAAAGAACCCACCTAATGAGTCTAGGTTTTGCATCTCTCTTTTCCATAAGATATTTAATAACAACATGATCAGTGTGAACAATTACTTTAGAATCAACAATATATGATCTGAATTTACAACATGCAAACAGAACTGCTGAAAATTCTTTCTCGGTAGTAGCATAATTTCTTTGAGAACTTTCTAGAGTTTTACTACCATAATGGATAACATTCAATTTTTTATCGACTCTTTGCCCTAGAATAGCACGAACAGTATAGTCACTAGCATCACACATAATTTTAAAAGGCAAGTTCCAATCAGGTGGTTGAACAATAGGTGCAGAGGTTAAGGCTTTCTTAATTATTTCAAAGGCTTCTACACAATCATCATAAAAACAAATGGGACATCTTTTTGCTACCTGATCTTTACTGCCTAGCTGCTATTAGTCATTGTGCTTCCACCATAGTTCTGATTGGCTTCACAATATCTTCCTACCTGATCTTTACTGCCTAGCTGCTATTAGTCATTGTGCTTTCACTTCATTGAATACTTGACTATGGTTTGCCTAGTGTAGTCTACCTTCCGCTGCATGGTAATAGGTTTATTTCTATCGTTTGTCTTCGAAACTTCCATGTTTTGAAGACTTTCATAAAAATCGCCTATTCACCCCCCCTCTAGTCGATCACTAGCACTTTCAATTGGTATCAGAGCAAGGTACTCCCTTGTTCTGTGTGATTCGGTTTAACCACCTGGAGTTTTAGCTATGTCGACTGCAGGGATAATCAAAGTCTCCGCTGCGTGCCCAGTCTTCGATGGAACTGAATATCCCTACTGGAAGAATAAGATGCGCATGCATCTTGAAGCCATTGATGTCGACCTATGGTATGTCGTCAAGAATGGCGTTCCCAAGGCTGGTGAAGGTGTCACCGCTGCTGATGTCAAGAAGTTCGTTCAACTGGACTCCACTGCCAAGAAACATCATCTGTGGTCATCTGACCAAAGGACAGTATGGCCGCGTGAGTGCTTTGGAAACATCTAAGCTAGTCTGGGACTGGCTCTCCAAGGTCAACGAAGGCGTCTCAACCCAGAGAGATCAGAGAATCAGTGTCCTTCGCAACCTCTTCAACCGCTTCAAGAGAAATGACAATGAGAATGTCCAGCTCACGTTTGATCGACTCACTGACATCACAAATGAGCTTCAAGCCTCGGCGCTACTGAGATCACCAAGCATGAAGTCGTCAAGACACTCCTGAGATCACTTGACAGCTCGTTTGACACCCTAGCCCTGATGATTCAAGAACGTCCTGACTTCAAGACACTCGATCCGTCTGACATACTTGAGAGGCTCAACACACACAAGTTTCAGCTTTCTGAGAAAAGAGACATCTACGGTCCCAACTATGGGCGAACTCGTGCCTTGAAGGCAAAAGCTGTCTCCTCATCTGAAGAAGAGTCTGACAGCAGTTCTGATGATCCTGAAGACATTGGAAAGGAGCTTGCTATGCTTGTGAAGAAGTTCCAAAAATTCACCAAGAAGAAAGGCTTCAGAAAGTTCACGATCAAGCTCAAGGAATGATGAAGCTTCTGCTCATGACTACAAGAAGAGAACATGCCACAAGTGCAAGAAACCTGGCCACTACATCTCTGAGTGTCCGCAGTGGGACATATGAGAACAAGAAGAAAAAGAAGAGCAAGGAGTATGATTCTGATGACAAGAAGAAGAAGAAATACTCAAAGTCTTCTTCCAAGTCCTCCTCAAAGTCTTCATCACACAAGAAGAGCTCATCTGGCAAGGCACGTGCGTTTGTTGGCAAGGAAATGGATTCAGAGGAGGAGTCCGCTTCTGAGGAGGCGGAGGTGGAGTCTGAGGAGGAGTCCGATTCTGGCGTTGCGAGTCTGGCTACACATACGTTGCCAAGTCCATCTTCAACACTGAAGACAATGACTCCATCACCGACACCGATGCAAATGACAAGGACTACTCCGCTCCTACCTACTGCTTCATGGCACGCGGTGCCAAGGTAAACACACGCACTACTCACTATCAAACTTCCAGTGAAGATGACTCTGATTGTGGTTCCAAACCCAGCTACAAAACACTTGCTAAAATTGCAACTGACAACAGAAAGCTATGGAACATATTCAAAAACTGTTAGACAAAAGCGATGACCTGTTAGACGCTGAAATGACTCGATCTCAGTCCTTAATTGAAGACATAAAAAATCTTCACGTTAAGTATGAGGAACTTGAAAGTCGTCATGAAACGCTCTCAACAACTCATGAAAAGCTTTCCTATGATTATCTTCAAAGGAAGCAAGATCTTGAGAAATTGAGAGCGGCTCATGAAGATCTTCAAAAGGAAAACGAGTCACTTCGCGCCAAACAGATCAGTTCAGCTCAGGAAGGATTTGAACCACCATGTATTAAATGTATTGAGCATGACAACGCTACTTCTGTTGCTGGTTGTTCTACTGCTGCTACTATTGCAATATCTTCAACTGCTGATGTGCCAACTAACCCCTCTGCTGAGGATGCCACTGCTATTGCTGATGAGAATGCTAGGTTGAAGACATTGCTTGAAACAGGGATGTTCAAAAGCCTCAAAGGGCATCAGACACTATGTGATGTCCTCAAAAGGCAGATCCTGAACCGAAACCCTAGGAAAGAGGGTGTTGGGTTCGAAAGGAAAATGAATGCTGATGGCTCTTACTGGAAACCTGAGCAGTACCCCAAAACCACATGGGTTGCTGCAAAGGGACCTTCAGTGGATCCATCCACCCTATCTGGCTTCACTTGTGCTAATCCCATTGTTATTGATGAATCCTTTGATGCAAACTATAAACTGTTTAAGAATCAGAATGGTGAAGTGTTTGCCAGGTATATTGGTACTAACTGCAGGAATGGACCGCCTATGAAGAAGGTCTGGGTGCCGAAAAGGTGTTTGGAGAATCTTCCTGTGAATGTCATCATGACACCACAGGTGAAGAAGACAAACCCCAGACCACAGGCTTCATACGGTCCAAAGGCTTCATATAGACAGAGGACTCACCTGAGTCGCACTAACGCAAATGTTTTGCAGGGAAGCCATACTCAGGCCTGTGAATATGAGCGCGTTTCATCAAACCGCCATGTTCATAAGACCAAGAACTATTCTGCTTATTCTTATGAGTACTATTGTCCACCTGCAAGACTTTTTGCTAGGGCTCCAAAGCCAAAGTTCTCAGATGCTGCACTTAGACTCATTGCTTCGAAGCCACCCTTGAAGATGTGGGTGGCTAAGAAAGCTTAACTCTCTTTTGCAGGGAAAGGTCTCCAGCCGAAAACCAAAATCGTCTGAAGCTATTGCTGGGGACCTTAAACATCTTGTAGGGCGCAAGATCAAATGCCCAAATGGTCTTATTATGTATTTTGTTCCTGAGTCGCTTGCTACTTGCCCTATCAGTCCTAATCTCGATCTAAGCTTTCATAATCCACTTGCTCGTCAAATGTTTTTGCTTCACAATTCTCTTCGTGAAGCCTATCCCCCTAACTGCACTATAGGGTACGACACCAGCTGCTTCAGAATGGATTATTGATAGTGGGTGTACTAATCACATGACTGGCAAGCGAAGTCTTCTTATGGACTCAACCTTACGTCCATCTGACAAAAGTCACATCACATTTGCTGACACTGGTAAAAGTAAGGTATTGGGTCTAGGTAGAGTTGCAATCTCAAAGGATCAACACATGGATAAAGTCATGCTTGTTGAATCCCTTGGTTTCAACTTAATGTCTGTCTCAATGCTTTGCGATTTAAACATGATTGTGATGTTTGGAAAATATCGTTGCCTTGTTCTAATGGAATCTGACAAGTCTCTAGTGTTTGAAGGGTATCGGAAAGATGATTTGTACGTGGTAGATTTCTCAGCAGGACCACAGCTTGCCGTATGTCTTCTAGCAAAAGCTTCAGAATGCTGGCTCTGGCATCGGAGGCTAGGGCATGCTGGCATGAGGAAATTGCACACTCTTGCAAGAAAGAAGCATGTCCAATAGGATCGAGGGCATCAAGTTCACGAAGGATCACTTATGCGGTGCTATGAAGCAGGAAAGATGACGAGGGCCAAGCATCCCTCGAAGACAATCATGACAACGACTCAACCCTTCGAACTGCTCCACATGGATCTTTTCGGTCCCACTCATTACTCAACTCTTACTACTACTGCTTGTCTCTATGGCTTTGTCATTGTTGATGATTATTCAAGATATACTTGGGTGCATATAATCCTCTACAAGACTGAAGTGCAGGATGTCTTCAGACGCTTCGCCAATCGAGCAATGAACAACTATGGCGTCAAGATAAAGCACATCAGAAGTGACAATGGCACTGAATTCAAGAACACTGGCCTAGATACATATCTTGATACTTTGGGCATCACACATGAATTCTCAGCTCCGTACACGCCACAGCAGAATGGCGTCGTCGAACGCAAGAACAGAACACTTATTGAGATGGCTCGGACGATGCTTGATGAATACAAGACTCCAAGAAAATTCTGGCCTGAAGCCATTGATACTGCATGCCATATCATCAACCGTGTTTATCTTCACAAGCTTCTGAACAAGACATCCTATGAGCTCCTTACTGGCAAGAAGCCAAATGTCAGTTACTTCAGAGTATTTGGTGTCAGGTGCTGGATCAAGGATCCACATCACACTTCAAAATTTGCACCAAAAGCACATGAAGGTTTTATGCTTGGATATGGAAAGGATTCGCACTCCTACAGAGTCTTCAACCTCTTTCACTATAAAGTGGTTGAAACTAGTGGATGTGCGGTTCGATGAGACTAACGGCTCGCAAAGAGAGCACCTGCCAAATGTGCTAGATGAAGTTCCATCCAGTGAATCAATCAAACTTATGGGAACTGGAGAAATCATACCTCTGAAGCTCAGCCTGAAGAGGAACTTATCATCTCCGCACCTGATACCTGAAGACAATGATCACCTGAAGACAATGCTCAGCCTGAAGACAATCCTTCTAACGATGACAATGATCAGCAAGAGCAAAATCTTCGTCCTGTACATCCTCGTGTTGCAAATGAAGTACAGATTGAGAGAATAATTGATAGCATCAATGCACCAGGTCCACTCACTCGTTCAAGGGCAACACAGCTAGCAATTTCTGTGGGCACTTCGCATTGTCTCATATCTGAACCCAAGAAAGTTGATGAAGCTTCATGGAACTGAATGGATTTCAAGATATGCAAGAAGAGCTTTCAACAGTTTGAGCTGAATAATGTATGGGAACTGGTTAAGCATCCTGATCCTCGTAAGCACAATATAATAGGCACTAAATGGATATATCGCAACAAGCAAGATAAGCATGGTCAAGTTGTCAGAAACAAAGCTCGTCTCGTTGATCAAGGATACACTTAAGGTGAAGGGATTGACTTCAATAAAACATTTGCTCCTGTGGCTAGGCTTGAAGCCCTACGCATACTGCTGGCCTATGCAAATCGTCATAACATTCTTATGCATCAAATGGATGTGAAGAGCGCTTTTCCCAATGGCAAGATTGAAGAAGAAGTGTATGTTGCACAACCGCCTGGCTTTGAAGATCCAAAACATCCTGACATGGTGTACAAGCTCAACAAGGCACTATATGGCCTCAAACAAGCCCCTCGGGCTTGGTATGACACACTCAAAGACTTCCTGAAGAGCAAAGGCTTCAAACCTGGTTCCCTCGACCCCACTCTCTTCATGAAGACATATGATGGTGAACTGTTTGTGTGCCAAATATATCTGGGTGACATTATCTTCGGCTACACCAATCAAAAATACAGTGACGAGTTTGGATATATGATGCAAGAGCAATATCAGATGTCCATGATGGGTGAGCTGAAGTTCTTCCTTGGTCTTCAAATACGTCAGCAACGCAACGACATCTTTATATCTCAAGAGAAATACCTCAAAGATTGCCTGAAGAAATTTGGGATGCAAGATTGCAAAGGCTTCACGACGCCAATGCCAGCCAAACATCATCTGGGTCGACGACAATGGTAAAGAGTTCGATCAAAAGGTATACCGCTCCATGATTGGTTCCTTACTTTATTTATGTGCATCTAGGCCAGATATCATGCTTAGTGTTTGCATGTGTGCCCGGTTCCAAGCGGCACCAAAGGAATCGCATCACTTAGCTGTGAAGCGAATTCTCAGATATTTGGCTCACACCCCAACACTAGGATTATGGTATCCAAAGGGCTCAGAGTTTGATCTAGTTGGATTCTCGGATGCTGATTATGCTGGTGACAAGGTGGATCGCAAGTCTACATCAGGCACATGTCATTTTCTGGGACGATCACTTGTATGTTGGTCTCAAAGAAGCAGAACTGTGTATCTCTCTCCACTGCTGAATCTGAATACATTGCTGCTGGATCTTGCTGCGCTCAACTTCTATGGATGAAGCAAACACTCAAAGACTATGGCATTCACCTGAAGCAAGTGCCACTCTACTGCGACAACGAAAGCGCCATCAAGATTGCCAACAACCCAGTTCAGCACTCGAAGACAAAGCACATTGAAATTCGTCATCACTTTCTCAGAGATCATGTTGTGAAGGAAGATATTGATATCATACACGTCAACACTGAAGAGCAATTGGCAGATATCTTCACCAAGCCCTTGGATGAGAGAGGTTTTGCAAGTTACGGTGTGACTAAATATCTTGGAATCCTCAAATGTCATGTGATCAGGCACACATCCTAACACTTATGCATGTTGATGACTTAGATGTGCAACACACGAAGTAAAGTATATCTTCAATCAAATGAAGACTTACATTCTGAGTGTGAATACATTAACGTGGAATTTGACTTCGGAGCGCCACGATAATTGTGCGCGTGTCTGGGTCTAATACTTCCTATACGGTGGGTAACGCTACCACCAAATTCTTCTATTGAAGTGTTTTACCCATGGCGTTACATTTGCTATGTCTTCACATTTGGTTTGTCTTCAATTTCAACTTGTCTTAATGATAATCTTCACTATGTTGATATGATTATCTTCTGGTATATACTGATTTGGTATGGTTTCTGTCCTGTACAGCATTCACTTATAGCTATGGCTTCTTGATGAATATTTTGAACTAAGTGAATGTGGACCCCAAACTTCTCTATGCTTCCTATCTCAAACTCTATCTCTCTAAGTCATATGCATTCTATTGAAACTGTCGAATGTCTTCAGTGCGTCCTTGTCAGCAGAAGATATAGAGACAACCATAAAGTCCGTTTTCAATGCTCATTCCTCCACATAAAATCCGGAGAAGCAGGAACGACCGCCCGACAATCCAGGCGTGTGTGGGACGTGGGACAAACCCCAAACTTCCGCAAACTGGCCACGCGTTCCTCAGATGCGAATCGCCAGGGGCACCTGAGTAATAGCACAGTGCCGCCCCTGTGCCTATAAATTCACACTTACCGCGGTCATTATCTCCTTCTTCCACCCTCGCACAAACCCTAGCGCCACCGCTAGCCCTCGATGACGCCGGCGATGAAGCGCTTAGCTGCCCCGACATCACCGACGCCGTCTTCACGCCGGCTGCGGACATCGTCTTCTCCACCGTCGCCATAGGTGTCCTCCATCGCCAAGTTAGGGCACAGAAGATTGAACTGCTCGGCCTCCTGTCCCACTCCGTCTAGCAGTTCTTCGTGTGGTAAATAAAACTTCCTTTTTACGGCCCCCTTCGATCCTATAGATTCATCACTTTCTACCATAAGAAGTTTCTCTTCACACAAGTTGGATCTATTTCATACTGCATCTCATAATATGCCTAGTATGTTCACTTATGCTTCACAAAGTAGTTAGATTCCTCACTTGTACTTATTCATGGATTCGTACAAATCTGGAACCAACTCTCTATCTATGAGTGAATGTCTTCGCACTATGAGGTAATGTCTTCTGAAAGTGCGTTATATCGACTAGAGGGGGGGTGAATAGGCGATTTTTATGAAAGTCTTCAAAACATGGAAGTTTCAGACAAATGATAGAATGACCTATTACCATGCAGCGGAAGGTAGACTACACTAGGCAAGCCATAGTCAATATTCAATGAAGTGAAAGCACAATGACTAATAGCAGCTAGGCAGTAAGATCAGGTACACAGTGAAGACAAATGGATAATGCAAATAGGCACTGACTTCACAAGAGCCAACTGTAAATAAAGAGATGGGAAGGATAGAACCAGTGAGCTTGGTGAAGACAAAGATTTGGTAGACCAGTTCCAACTGCTGTGACAGTTGTACGTCTGGTTAGGGCGGCTAGGTATTTAAACCTGAGGACACACAGTCCCGGACACCCAGTCCTGAACACGCAGCTCAGGACACTCAGTCCTCACCGTATTCCCCTTGAGCTAAGGTCACACAGACCTCGCCCAATCACTCTGGTAAGTCTTCAAGGTAGACTTCCAAACCTTCACAGACTTCGTTCACCGGCGATCCACAATGACTCTTGGATGCTCAGAACGCGACGCCTAACCGGCTGGAGGATTCACAGTCCTCAAGTGTAATAAGTCTTCAGATCACACAGACAGGAAGACTTAAGTGATGCCTAACACTCTTTGGCTCTGGGTGGTTAGGGCTTTATCCTCGCAAGGAATTCTCTCTCAAAGGCTTCGAGGTGGGTTGCTCTCAAACGACAAAAGCCGTACTCTAACTCTGAGCAGCCAACCGTTTATGGTTGTAGGGGGTGGGCTATTTATAGCCACTAGGCAACCCGACCTGATTTGTCCGAAATGACCCTGGGTCACTAAGGAACTGACACGTGTTCCAACGGTCAGATTTCAAACACACACGGCAACTTTACTTGGGCTACAAGCAAAGCTGACTTATCCAACTCTGGACAAGATTTGCTCTCATAGTCTTCACTCGAAGACATAGGATTTTGGTTAAGCATCACTTCAGTCATTCTGACTGGTTCTCTTGGACCCCACTTAACAGTACGGTGGTTCCTATGACTCAACAAAGAAAAACACAGAACGACGAAACTGCTAAGTCTTCGCGCTCCATAGTCTTCACGCGATGTCTTCTCTTGTCATAGTCTTCAATGTGAATGTCTTCACATACCACCTTTGACTTCAATGTCTTCATACATTTTTAGGGGTCATCTCTGGTAGGAAAACGAATCAATGAGGGACTTCTACCTGTGTTATCCTGCAATTCTCACAAACACATTAGTCCCTCAACTAGGTTTGTCGTCAATACTCCAAAACCAACTAGGGGTGGCACTAGATGCACTTACAATCTCCCCCTTTTTGGTGATTGATGACAAACTAGTTGAAGTTTTCAACAGGGAATATAATGTGTGAAATTGTAAAGGATAGGAATTGTCTTCATAAGTTGCAAGGGCTCCCCCTGAAGATGTGCATATAAGTAATTTGCTTTTGGAATGCAAATGCACATGGCAGGTTGTACTTGTGGAGATCCACTTCAACTTATGATGACAATCACTATGCATGAAAGTATATGAAGATAATGACATGCATAATGGAAAATGGACGTCTGCAGAATGATCTAAGTGCGGAATTTATCGTCGCACATGCGGAATTTATCATCGCAACACAGTGCAAATAAGTAGCAGACGACCATCGAGTTTAAGTGTTACAACTCAAAGAACCAAATGTATCAAAACGAGAGTTGTAAACACTAGGCAAAACTATAAAGCAACCGCCCATATGGACCCGCTTGAAGACTATCAAACTCATATGCTTCTCCCCCTTTTGTCAGTAAGGACCAAAAAGGTTTGAAGACATAGAGCATCTACTCGTTCCCATGAGGAGTAGGTGAAGCAGCAAGGTCGTCGGTGTTGTTCGGCGGTGCAGACGAACTCGGGGCAGTGTCGATGCGTGCAGAAGTAGGGCGGTGAAGTGGCATCGTCTTCGTCCTCGATCACTCTGGCATTCACAGTTGCCACGGAGGAAGAGAACTCAGAGTCTTCAAGAGACGGAGTTCGTCGCAGCACAGTCCTTCTTGGAGGTGGAGTCAAACTTGAAGCGTTCAGAGAAGCCATCCTCTTGAAGATCATCCTCAGAGCACATAAGCGTCAGCCCTTTCCATGTACGCCGACAGGTTTCATGGGCAACAAAGGCATTCTTGGTGGCAAGATTGCGAATCCTGTTTACGTCCACCAAGAGGCTTTGCATTTGGCGCTTCAGCCAGTCATGATGCTTATCCTGTTTCTGATGAAGGGCAACTCTCGGTCATTGAGAACACGAGATCGCTTCTTGGGCCGTTGGGCAATGGTGCTTTCAGTGGCTTCAGTGAGGGCACGATGAGGTGCACGTGTAGTACCAGCCAGAGGATAAACACGAGTGACTGCTTCAACTCCTTCAATGTTTTGAGAGAAGCTTTGATGCTCAGCATTCTGAAGACTAAGAGGCTCCTTGGCAGGCTCTGGATAGATGGCTTCAACGGACATATCAACGTCAGGCAGAAAGATCCGATGATTGCGAGCAGAGGGCTGATATGAGACAGCTGAGTGTAGTTTGATCAGCCGCATTATCCATGGAGCGTAAAACTTCAAGCCAAAAAGATCAGATCCTGATGCAGCAAGTTGGCGGATGAAGAAGTCTTGTGCATTGAAGCATTTGCCGTGAAGAATATAAAAGACCAAAGTCTTCATTGCACCTTCCAGCTTTGCATGTGGAGAATGTCCTTTGATGGGCCAGAGAGTTCGCCTTATAATGTGATAGATAGTGCGTGGCAGATACTCAAGGTCTTCAACAAAGAACTCCTTAGGATATGCAGCATCTGGAGGCAAAGGCTTCATCATGCTAAGCATCTGACTCATGTTTGGTTCAGGCTTCTGAAAGATGCTCTCCATAGCTGCACTGTGAAGCTGACAACCAGGTTCATAAAGATCTCCAGGAGTGGGCAGACCAGTGAGCTCAATGATATCAAAGGCTTTGGCTTCATGATGAACATTGCCGGTCATCCACTCAAGGACCCAAGTCTTCGGATCTCTGTTGTAGCCACGAATGAGAAGAGTGGCATAGAATTGGAGCAGCAATTCTTCGTTCCAGTGCTCTTGTCGGTGACGAAGCAACAATCCAGACTCTTTGAAGCAATCCAGAGCTTCTTCCAAGCAAGGCAGACCAGTTATGGCTTCAGTGTCAAGACGCATATGAGGGAAAATGCGACCTTGATTGTACAGAATGCATGAGTAATAACTTCGCTGCGGATAGCTCCAGAACCGATCAGAAGATATTCTTTCCCTTGAGTAGGGGTTCTTGGCGCTATTGAAGAAGGTGTTGTCTGCTTTGAAGCCGTTGACATTAAAAGGATCCGGGTGCTGATGCAGGACCTGGAAACCTGGGCAACCTTGGCATTGGCTTCTGTACCTGAGGCCTGTGCTCAACGTGATAGTCAAACTGAGGACCAGCAGCAGGTGCAGGAACAGGAGCAGTAGCATCATTGGCTTCACTGACTTCTGGCACATTGGTTGGTGCAGGCTCCACATTTGCTTCAGCCATGACAACGTCATTGGCTTCATTTGTGTTGGTGGTGGCAGCCTCAAGATTCTCAACCTCCACTTGATGAGCTGGAGGGTCGGGCACAGACACGTTCTCCTCGAGAACAGCTTCTTCAGTAATGGGGGGAGTAGGGACACGTTCTTCTTCTGTGTGTCGTCGGCTGATGCAGCCGGAATGTCTTCAGCAGCTTTAGCCTCAGACTCGGAGACATTCACAGTAGGAGTGGCATCTGGAAACACTTGACGTGCAACAGATTGGTGGGGCACTTCTCCTTCTGGAACGCTCGAAAGAGGGACTTGAGACCTTGGTCCTTTGCGAAGCCTGCGTAACGCTGGCGACGCCTCTGGAGATGGAGTTGGCTGGGCCTCAAAGTCATCTTTCTTCTTGCCGGGGTGGTGTGACTTGTTGTTGTGGGTGATCAGCCCATGATGCATCCTGAGCAATTGGCGTCAGAGGACGACCAATGCTGATGAGTTCGCTGTGCGTAAGCACAGGCGATGATACCTGTTGGTGCTCGATCTGAGGAAGAACTACATCATCTTCAACATTGTCATGGTGACCAATGTCTTCAGCAGCGGTGGGATCAGCTGCTGGAATGTCTTCAGCTTCATGAGCCTCTGTGGAAGCAGGCTCATGGACAGTCAGTTGGCGCTCTTGATGTTCAGCTGCAGGGCGAACCATGGAGATAGGTTCAACAACTAAGGGCTCTGTGGGAGCAGCCCGATCCTTCTTGGTCTTGCGCTTCTTCTTGGAGGGAGCAGCATCAGAGGCTTCAGGATGTTTCCTCTTTCTCGCTTCAGCCTCAGCAGTCCTCGTCTTCTTCAGTTCTGAAGCGGTTGACCTGACCTTTGGCTTCGAGCCAGTCATGCTGGCTGGGAAGACAATGGGATGTGCTTCCTGCCTTGGTGCTTCGGGTTCGGCCACAGCTGGCTTCTTCTTCTTCTTTGCAGCCATCCTGGGATCGATGCCAGGACGACCAAGAGCCTTGCGCTTCTCAGCCTCATTGTAGGCTTGCACACACTTGTCAGCCAGGCTCTTCATGCGCTCACGAGAACCTTGAGCTTCTTCACGCTTCTTGAGAAAGGCTTCTTTGAGCTCGTGCAGCATGATCTTGAAATTTTTGACCTCTTGCACGCTGAGCTTGGCCATGTGCTTCTTGAACTGAGCTTTCTCAAAGTCGATCTTTTGCTTCAGTTCAACGATGCGCTGAGCTAGAGCTAGCTCTGAAGCAATGGCGCCATGGAAGGCGACACTGAGGCCAATTGGAAGTTGCAGATCTTCAAAGCTGAGGTTGGGCGTGTCAAACCACTCATCAATGAAGTTGTGGATGATTGCCACGTCAAAGAGAGGCAATGACGCACAGTTCGGGACCCCCTACCCGAGATCCGCCGGTTTTGACACCGACATTGGTGCTTTCATTGAGAGTTCCTCTGTGTCGTCGCCGTCAGGCTTGATGGCTCCTACGATCATCAATGGCGATGCAGTCCAGGGTGAGACCTTCCTCCCCGGACAGATCTTCGTCTTCGGCGGCTTCGCACTGCGGGCCAATTCACTTGGCCATCTGGAGCAGATCGAAAGCTATGCCCCTGGCCGTCAGGTCAGATTTGGAAGCTTAAACTACACGGCTGACATCTGCGGGGACTTGATCTTCGACGGATTTGCGCCACTGCCGAGCGCGCCGCACTGTCACGACGAGCATGATCTAGCTCTGCCGCGAAAGTGCCCTGGAGGCCGCACCCGCATCGGCTTCGACCTTAATTCGGAGCCAACTGCGCCGATCGAGGATGGGTGGTTGGACCGCTCGGGGGCTGCGATCCCAACGGCGATCGAGACGCAACCAGCCCCGCACTCTGCGAGACTCGTGACTCCAAGGAGCCGGACTCCTCTCCGGACTCCGAACCCTCCGCGCCCCTGCCGATCGAATCCGATTGGGCGCCGATTATGGAGTTTACTGCCGCGGACATCTTTCAGCACTCGCCTTTCGACGATATTCTGAAGACACTGAAGTCTCTCTCTTTATCAGGAGAGCCCTGGCCGGACTACGGTCAGCAAGGTTGGGATCGGACGATGAAGAAATTAAGCCCACCCACCACCCACTTTGTAGCCACTGTCGACGATTTAACCGACATGCTCGACTTCGACTCCGAAGACATCGACGGTATGGACGCCGATGAAGGAGACGATGAAGAACCAGCGCCTATCAGGCCCTGGAAAGCCACCTCGTCATATGAACATATACATGGTGGACACCCCAAAAGAAGGAGATGGCGATGGAACAGCGGAGGATGACCCCTCCAAGAAACAGCCTAAGCGCCGGCGTCAGCGGCGCCACTCAAAATCCCGCCAAAGCAAATACGGTGACTCCAGCATGGGAGATAATAAAACTCCGGAGAGCGCCGAAGAAAACCCCCTCCAGCAAGATTCAGCACAGGAGGATGGAGAAGCCAGCCCTCACGAGAGAGCGGCAGATAGAGAGGTCGAGGACGATAACTATACGCCTCCCTCCGAAGACGAGGCAAGCCTCGGACGACGATGAATTCGTCGTGCCAGAGGATCCTGTCGAGCAAGAGCGTTTTCAACGCAGGCTTATGGCCACGGCAAGAAGCCTCAAGAAAAAACAGCAACAACTTATAGCTGATCAAGATTTGCTAGTCGAACAGATGGACTGAAGTCCTGCGGCCGAAGAGCATAAACTCGAACGCCCCTCCAAGAGCTACCCAAAGCGCAGGTTGCTACCCCGATTAGAGGAGGAAGCACTTGATGCGGCCGACCGGCCACCTCGTGGTCGCGACAGAGAGGCCTCTCGGCCCTCCACTCAAGCCGCACCCCGTACCAAGGCACGGGAATATGCGCCGGACTTACGAGATATGTTGGAGGACAAGGCAAGGCAAACAAGATCGATCTATAGATCGCGTGGGCGCCCACGGCTCGAGACGGTAACCATCACGCCGGCCACAAATTCGGCAGGGCCGAACACAGTAGACAAAGCTCATTGGAGCTACGTCGTGATATAGCCCAGTACAGAGGCGCCGCACACCCACTATGCTTCACAGACGAAATAATGGATCATCAAATCCCCGAGGGTTTCAAACCCGTAAATATCGAATCATATGATGGCACAACAGATCCTGCGATGGATCGAGGATTATCTCCTTCATATCCACATGGCCCGCGGCGATGATTTCCACGCCATCAAATACCTCCCACTCAAGCTTAAAGGACCAGCTCGGCATTGGCTTAACAGCTTGCCAACAGGATCAATCAGTTGTTGGGAGGACCTGGAAGCCGCATTCCTCGACAATTTCCAGGGCACTTATGTGCGACCAGACGCCGATGACCTAAGTCACGTAATTCAGCAGCCAGAGGAATCGGCCAGGCAATTCTGGACACGGTTCCTAACAAAGAAAAATCAAATAGTCGACTGTCCGGACGCTGAGGCCCTAGCAGCCTTCAAGCACAATATCCATGACGAGTGGCTGGCCCGGCACCTTGGACAGGAAAAGCCGAAATCTATGGCAGCACTCACGACACTCATGACCCGCTTTTGCGCGGGAGAAGACAGCTGGCTTGCTCGTAGCAACAATATGACCAAGAACCCTGGTAATTCGGATACCAGGGACAGTAGTGGCAGGTCGCGTCGCAACAAGCAGAAGCGCCGCATTAACGGCGACAATGCTGAGGATACGGCAGTTAATGCCGGATTCAGAGGCTCTAAATCCGGTCAGCGGAAAAAGCCATTCAAAAGGAATCCTAGGGGCCCGTCCAGTTTGGACCGAATACTCGACCGCTTGTGCCAGATACATGGCACCCCCGAAAAGCCGGCCAATCACACCAACAGGGATTGTTGGGTGTTCAAGCAGGCAGGCAAGTTAAACACCGAAAATGAAGACAAGGGGCTGCATAGCGATGACGACGAGGAGCCCCGGCCGCCGAACAACAGTGGACAGAAGGGTTTTCCCCCACAAGTGCGGACGGTGAACATGATATACGCAACCCACGTCCCCAAAAGGGAGCGGAAGCGCGCGTTAAGGGACGTATACGTTAGAGCCAGTCGCCCCAAAGTTCAACCCATGGTCCTCCTGCCCGATCACCTTTGATCGAAGGGACCATCCCACTAGCATCCGTCATGGCGGATTCGCCGCATTGGTTCTAGACCCAATTATTGACGGATTTCATCTCACTAGAGTCCTTATGGACGGCGGCAGCAGCCTGAACCTGCTTTACCAGGATACAGTGCGGAAAATGGGCATAGATCCCTCGAGGATTAAGCCCACCAAAACGACCTTTAAAGGCGTAATACCAGGTGTAGAGGCCAACTGTACAGGCTCAGTCACACTTGAAGTGGTCTTCGGATCTCCGGATAATTTCCGAAGCGAGGAGTTAATCTTCGACATAGTCCCATTCCGCAGTGGCTATCACGCACTGCTCGGGCGAACCGCATTCGCCAAGTTCAATGCGGTACCGCACTACGCATACCTTAAGCTCAAGATGCCAGGCCCTCGAGGAGTAATTACGGTCAATGGAAACACCGAACGCTCCCTCCGAACGGAGGAGCACAGGCGGCCCTTGCAGCAAAGTACAAAGCAGCCTCTCCAGGCATTCTCTCAGTCGGCATTAAGACATGTCGGTGTCAAAACGGCGGATCTCGGGTAGGGGGTCCCGAACTGTGCGTCTAGGCGGATGGTAACAGGAGCAGGGACACAATGTTTTACCCAGGTTCGGGCCCTCTTGATGGAGGTAAAACCCTACGTCCTGCTTGATTAATATTGATGATATGGGTAGTACAAGAGTAGATCTACCACGAGATCAAGGAGGCTAAACCCTAAAGCTAGCCTATGGTATGATTGTTGTATGATGAAGTTGTCCTACGGACTAAAACCCTCCGGTTTATATAGACACCGGAGAGGGTTAGGGTTACACAAAGTCGGTTACAATGGTAGGAGATCTTGAATATCCGCATCGCCAAGCTTGCCTTCCACGCCAAGGAAAGTCCCATCCGGACACGGGACGAGTCTTCAATCTTGTATCTTCATAGTCCTGGAGTCCGGCTGAAGGTATAGTCCGGCTACCCGAACACCCCCTAATCCAGGACTCCCTCAGTAGCCCCTGAACCAGGCTTCAATGACGACGAGTCCGGCGCGTAGATTGTCTTCGGCATTGCAAGGCGGGTTCCTCCTCCAAATTCTTCATAAAAGTTTGTAAACACCAAGAGTAGTGTCCGGCTCTGCAAAATAAGTTTCCACGTATTGCCACAGAGAGAATAATATTAACACAAATCTAATCTGCTGACGTATTCGCAAGCGTGACATCACACTACGGCCAAGCCTTTATTCGAATCGTTTTCACTTTTCCACCTCAGCGTGTTTTGCGAGGCGGTTTCCTTGGCACGTCTTGTCAAAGCAGAGATCGTGTCCCCCATTTACGGGATTCTCATCAATACGGACGTGGGTAACCCAACCGCGCCATTTATCACGGCGCTTGGGAGGCAAGCGAGTTTTACTAGGCTGGTGGGGACGCATAGTCGCATCCGCTCATATAAGGGGATAAGGATCCACCTTTTTACCTACGCCTTCTTCCTCCTTTGCCTATCCATCTTCTGCGCACCCGAGCTCCAGCGCCCAAGCCCGCACTTCCTACCTCAACCTTCTCCAACAATGTCCGGAGCGGGAGGCAAGTGGATGGTCTCCTCCGTCACGGAGGGCCATGTCAAAAGGCTAAGGAAGGCCGGATACCTGTCCAAAGACATCGCGCACCGGCTTCCTGAGGAGGGGCAGCTTCTCCCCACCCCAAGGCCCCATGAGAGGGTAGTATTTCTTCCCCACTTCCTCCGCGGACTGGGTTTTCCTCTCCACCCATTTGTCCGCGGGCTCATGTTCTACTATGGCCTAGATTTCCACGATCTGGCCCCGAACTTCATCCTCAATATCTCGGTGTTTATCGTCGTGTGCGAGGCTTTCCTCTGCATCGCCCCCATTTCGGCCTCTGGCTCAAGACCTTCAACGTCAAGCCAAAGGTGGTGCGCGGCAACCAGGCGGAGTGCGGAGGTGCCATGGCGGGCAAAATGCCAACGTCCTATGGCTCGAGGGCTCCTTTGTGGAGACCTTGAAGGGTGGCAGTCAGGGTGTTTTAC
>NC_053023.1:389899616-389983687 GCF_003073215.2 Triticum urartu | reverse complement strand
CGTCCCCCTTGTTCTGTGGTTGGTTGGTCCTATTTATAGAGGCCCTGGTCCTCTTCCCAAATATCGAGCGGGAAGGGAGCCAACAATGGCGGGCTAATTTGAAGGGGGACAACTAGTACTAGCTACCCTGACAAAAGTAGTCTTCACCTGCACAAAGCTCTGGTGGTGACGCCGTCTTGGGCTCCACAATGACCTCCGTCTTGCAGTCCTCCTGGTCTTGGTCTTGTTGCACCGAAACGGCAACCTTTGCCTGATGCCTCGGTACTCCGCGGCTGCGGTTGCTCCCTTTGCACCAAAGAGGGAAGGAGGACGCTGCGCGGGCTGGCACCTGCCTGGCGCCCTTGGTCGTCATGGCTTGCGTCACGGGCACGTCGTGAGGTACCCCGCCTTGATTTCTCCGCCTCCTCGCGAGCCAGCCTGATGAGACCGTGCCTGAGGAAGCTCCGCGTCGTCCGCCCCGCGAGGCTTGGCCCCTCGCGAGGGTCTCGGGTCTGTGTTGGAGAAGATGGGCCGTGCTGGGCCCCCTTTTGAGCCACGCCGCAGGCCGTAGGCAGGCAAGTCTAGGGACCCCCATTCCCAGAACGCCGACAGTGAGGCCTCCGCGGCATCACAGGCGGCCACGGGAGGCAGGAGCATGCGACATGACCGGCACTGATTTGGGCGGCTAGAGCAAGAAGACCAGACGTTGAAGAAGCACTAGGGCTGTTGGATGAATATCATACGGTAATAGGAGCTAGAATCGTTCATATTGACTAAGTTGACAAAGCCCTCCGTCCCCTTCAACTTGGTAGGCCCACAAGTCAGCCTCCCACTATGCTGGGTTCCAGCTGGCAGGGGGAATATTCATTTTTTGTGCGTAATAAGGAGGCACTTCCTTGCGTGCGAAGATAGCTGGTGGGTCCGACATGTCAGCGGGGGGCACTTTATTTCGCGAAATACAGAGGCCTTTCTGGTGGGTCCCAGATGTCAGGTGGAGGAATCATTATTTGCGCATAATAAGGAGGCATTTCCTTGTGTGCGGCCATGGACCCAACTGTCAGCCTCTCCACACACAGTCTACTTCCGATGGTGTCGTTCGTTGACCACGTTGACCACACCGCGCCGAGCGCATCCAAGGTGGTGGACGAGGTGAGACCCCGGACAGCAACAAGCCGGAGATGGGAAGACGCGGGAGTAGAGTCGCAGACATAGAGGTGTACGAGGGTTAACTGGTTCTAGTGCGGTGTGGTTCGGCAGTCGGTGGAGAAGAACAGGAAGTGTGGAGGGGTGGAGGGGTGGCCTGGCCAACAGTGGAGTAGCGCTTCATAGCAAAGCGTGCTAGGCAGAGTTGCTAGCAGCAGGAGGCAGGGAGGTGGTCCCTGCTGCGCTGGAGGAAGAAGACGAGAGATTGAAGATGGATGTCGGTCGTTGGATGTAAATCCAACGGCTAACATGTCAGAATCATTTGTTGACTAAATTGACAACGACTTGCATTGGCTTCGACCTATTGGCCCACATTTCAGCCTCCAAAAATGTGGCACGTATTCAACCCATTTTTCAAAATTTACAGTCTTTTTTTACGCGGTAGAATTTATAGTCAATTTGATCTTTTTCTGAATTACAGCCATTAGCTGGGCTGGGTGAACAAATAATGTAGCGTCCATGCGGCACGTTTATTTTATTTCCTAAAAAATTACAGCCCATTTGCACTTTCTCGAAATACACAATTTTTTTGGGTTGATTCTAATTATAATGTTGGGTTGGGCCAGCAATGTTATCAAAAAATAAAAAGGGCCTGAGCATTTTGTCATAAATATATTTAAATAATAAGTGATATTATTACATTCGTCCTTAAATTTATAGTCTTACCAAGCTTTATGTAATAACATATAAAATAATTTTTTTAGAAAAACAGGGAGAATCTCCCCGGTTCCATTGCTGAGAACAAAACCACAACATATTCTGATACAACAGCTCAAAGAGCAGTTCGAAAGCAAAGGTAGAAAAGCTACAAACTAGGGGGGTGGATGAACAAGATCTCTGAATAACACAAATCACCCGAGCGGTGCCAAAGGCAGAGCGGATAGAGCACTCAAATGACGCAAGGAGGGTCCAGCGAAGCCTTCATGGTCTTCAGCCGAGGGGCCGTGCCAGACTACGGCGACCAGTAAGCAAGCGGAGACACCGGGCTGGAAGGCGTAGCATGGTGGATGTCCCTCTTTTTCGGTGCCAGGTGCCCATCATCTTCATCAGAGATCTTGAGACGAGCCCACGGGTCCAGCCCCACAGCAGGTCGAGCCTTGTTCCGCCACAAGTGATCGCCAACTGTTTCTGGAGGGATCTTGTTAGGGTTTCCATGAAGCTCATCAACTTGTCCTTGTCCGATCCGGAGGAGAGAATCGCCCAGTTTTTCACCATGTCCCTGATCAACCTCAAGACCTGCGAAATGGAAATCCAGGAGGTGTTACTGAAAATCATAGCATTTCTATATTTCCAGAGGCACCAAAGGACAGCTGAGCTAACAATGTTTAAAACTGAGCACTTTTTGGTAGCAATCCAGAATCTGGCGACAGATTCGAAGGATGAGCCAATCTGACTAGAGAAATATTCCTTAATGTGGGCCCAGAGATGTTTAGCAACTATACATTCAAAAAATAGGTGAGATCAAGACTCTTGTTCCAAGCAGTGAACACAATCAAGGGGTTTGATGATGTGTCTCTTCCTAAGGTTATCCCTAGTCATCAATTTGTTTTTGGAGAGAAGCCAGAGAAATACATGAATTTTAGGGGGTACTCTCAATTTCCAGACAAGCTTGTATGAGGATCAATCTACCTCTGTAAGAGGATCAGGAGTTAGCTGACTTCCTGTCTATGCTAGCTAAACAAGCTTGTATGAGGATCAATCTACCTCTGTAAGAGAGAAGTTTGCCCCTCTACCCAGCAATCCTTTTAATGATTTTATCCAAAATGGGTTGGATATCCTCTCTCCTCAGTTTATCATAGTGGAGAGGGATACCTAGGTACTTAATGGGGAAATTACCTTTATTACAGACTAGAATAGAGAGGAAGTCAGCTAACTCCTGATCATCCATGTTGATAGGGATGAGTTCACTTTTAGAGTAGTTGAGTCTCATGCCTGAGACTTGTTCAAACCAGGTTAGAATAGTTTTCAGATTGCTAGCATGTGTGTAGTCATTGTCTAAGAAATGGATGGTATCATCTGCATATTGAAGGCAGATGAAGCCACCAGGGCAGACCTTAGGACAGAGCCCTACAATCAGACTATGATCAGCAGCTTTGCTCAGCATTTTAGTAAGAATGTCCACTACTAAATTAAACAAAAGTGGGGAGATGGGGTCACCTTGCCTAAGGCCTTTACCAACAAGGAAAAAATCACTTTCACAGTTATTAACTTGACCCCAATAGACCCCCCATGAGTAAGTTGCTGGATCCAACTCTCCTCTATGAAAGGCTTGGAAAAGATCTAAGAGATCATTTTTCACCAAGTCCCAAAAATGTTGGTAAAACAAGAAGGGAATCCCATCAGAACCAGGAGCCCCATCAGGATAAGAGCTAAAAATGGCTTCCTTCACCTCTATCTCTAAAAAAGGGGCTTCTAGAAGCTCATTTTCAGCAGGAGAGACTTTTTCAGAAGTAGAGAAAAAATTGTTTTGTAGAGAGAACCCAAAAGGGTTCTCTTTCTTAAACAGGTCTTTGTAGAAGTCACTAACCACTTTCAGCATCTCATCTACCTCAGTAACAGGGCCATTAGGGTCATCAAGGGAGTGAATGAGGGTTTTCCTCCTCCTCCTCTGGTTAGCTACTGCATGGAAATAAGCAGTATTTCTATCACCCTCCTTAATGTTCCTATCTCTAGACCTTTGTTTGGCTTTGATTTCTTCTTGAAGCCAATTTTCTTCAGCTCTCCATGGACAAAGTTTAATCTATTAGTCTCAGCCTCAAAGAGGCCAGTGCTTTCTGCCTTAATATCTAGAGAATCAAACTCAAGGAGGAGAAGCTTTTTGTATCTTCTAAGATTAGCTTCCTCATTGGAGTTCCACCCTTTGGTAGTTCTTCTAAATCTCCTTATTTTCATCTGCCAATTTTCTAGGGGGAAGCTGCTCCCAGTAGGCTCATTCCAGATTTTCCTGACTAGCTCAGTAAAATCTTCAGCAACCACCACTTTTCAAATTTAAAACTATTGCTCTTTGGAGTTTGGTTAAGACCAGAGTCCCAGAGCAAAGGAGTGTGGTCACTACCACATCTGGGCAGAGCTCTACAACTAGAAAGGGCAAAAAACTATCTAATTCTGTGTCACAGAAAATTCTGTCAATGGTGGACATAATCCTGGAGCAGCACTTCGAACATATCTAGCAGAACTGTGGGTTTTCCTTCTAACAGGGTAATTCTCAACTTTATGGGTAACCATTTTGCAGATAAAACAACTCTTGGGCTTGACACATTTATCCAAATGATGCCCTGGTTCCCCACAGTTGTAGCAAATCACCTCAGAGTATGCCATAAGGCCCAAAGCAGGGGCATGAGCAGTTTTCTGGATGTCCTATCTTTTATTTTGCTGATTCTTGCCTTGAGATTTCCCACTGATCTGAGAGTCAGAACCACCAGAAGATTGATCTTGGGCAATTACAGGAGCCTGCCCAGATTTTGCCCCCATTTGGGGCGGAGGTGGGCCGTACCACTGCCCAACCGGCGCTCCCCCCATTGTGATAGGGGAAATTCATCGGAGTTCCTGGTTCCTTCTCATCCTCCAGCCAGATGTTGTCTCTCAGGAAGCAGAAATAACCACCAGACAGCTCAATTGAAGAAGATTGCAAGCCTAATTTCAATCTTCTGCAGGTTTGGGGGATAGGTAAGGTAGGGGATCCACCTGCTCCGGCTCCGGTGGCGTGCTGGTGGGTAGGAGTCCAGTCAAGCATTCCCATCTCGCAGCACGGCGTGGATCCCCTGAACTCACTTCTCCTTTCGCCCATCGAACGAATGCAATTGGCGGCTCACTGGGGTGGGGCATCCTGTGCTTCTCCGAGAAATCTCCTTTGAAGTAGATCCGCAGGGCTAGATTCAGGAGCTCCCAATCCATGTGATCCTTACTCATCTGAGCATACCTGCACGAGTGAGAGAACGGATTCGGTCCCTCCTTGGCTTCCTCCCTCGCAGCTTCCTCCTCTGCTTCCCTCCATTCGCGCGTGCACTGGGTCCAGGAGAGAGTGTCGTCACAGATCCGCATCGCCCACTCCCTCCATCTCCTCCCTCGAGTCTCCCGCAGCACCTCCGGCGCGACAGAGTCGAGCAGCTGGAGCATCCGCGGGAAGGCTTTGTAGACATGTGGGAGATGCATCTTGTACATCTGCCTGTCTTCCAGCCATTCCCCCGTGGATTATGGCTGGCGACTCCATGGGGCGCGCGGCGGACTTGCTAAGGGGGGCAGGCGTGCCCGGAGTTAGTAGGCGGGGGGTGGCGGCGAGATCTATTGCGGCGGCGAGGGTGGAGGTAGTGGCGGGGGCGGCATCGAGGGTGGAGGTGGTAGCGGGGGCGAAGGGGATCGCGAGAGCGGTCATCTACTTGCCAATTATGTGAACTAAATAGTCAACATATAAAATAATTCAAATATATACAATATAGTTAGAAGGGAAACATAAGTTGGACCTGGTGTTCCTATTCTTATATAAAAATAGAACAGACCTCTGCGTTTTCTTGAAAAAAATACATAAATTGGGCTGCCAAAAATAAAACCTCGGATGGGAGGTCCATAGGCCGGTCGATACATGAAGGCCCTAAGAAAATACAAATAGGCCTATGGACCTCCCATCCGAGGACGTGGGCTGCGCATGTTAAAAATGAAAGCCTAGATGGGGCAGCCCAAAACCACGTCCAACACTTGCCAAAACTTCGTCCCTCATTTTCTCTGTGTTTCGCACACTCGACATTGTGTGGGCATTTTGACTATGCATCATATGAAGATGTGCTATGCATGAATGTTGATCAACATGATGTTAACTGGCTGGTAGTTCCATTTTCGACCATGAATAAAATTTCCAACATGATGTTAACCCTGTTTGAAAAGGCCGTGTTAATATAAATGCTCTGCCTCTGAAAGTTGCAGTTTCTTATCTGAAACTGAACTTGCAGTTTCTTATCTGAAACTGAAACTTGTAGTTTCTTCTCTGAGAATCATATTGTCTGCACTTTTATACTCCTATGAAACTACATTTTTAAGTGCTAAAAATAGATATCTAGAATTCATAAAATACTTCATATGCTCAATACTGCAAATCTGATATTCAAAAGACATTCATATCTAAAAGTACTCTCAAAATAGACAACACAAAACACAATTCACAACCTGCAAATACTGACAACCCTAAGCTCCTCCTGACAATTTACAACCTGCCCGACTATTGGGCTGGGGGGCAGCCCCCTCCTATTCCTCGGCGGCAGACAGCTGCCCCATGAGACGATGTGAACGGCGAGGGAGACGATGGCGGGGAAGCGTCGTCGGGCCAACTACTTTTCTCCTCTTGCAGTTGGGTTCGGTCGACGAAGACTCCACCAGCTCGCTCTGGCAGGACACCCTCACAAACGGCACCCTGTAGATGCTCGATCCTTCAATCTCTGGTGGATGCTCCATCTGGGATCGATACTCCCACCACCGCTCCCTCACGATCGGATTCGGTGAATCTGTTTGCTCCATGGCCCAGAGGAGCAGCTCTATGTACTCCAGCGCGACTCCCTCCGGGAGTATCGCCGCCTTTTCGCTCTGTTGCAGATATTTGGCCATGGATGTTGCCGTCGCCGCTAGTTGGTCCTTGTTGTCAAACCAAGACTGTATCTCCAACATCCTAGCTAGCTTCACAGGGTCGCCGTCTGCGATCCTCACGTATCGGTTGTACTCCTCCATAGATCTACTTCTCCACAGCACCTTCATTCGCCGGTGGTGGTTTTTGACTGGAAGAGGAGAGGAGCAGCGCTGGTTTTGGATTAGAACGGGAGAGGAGCGACGCTGGTTTTGGACTGGAACATGAGAGGAGGGGCGGTGGTTCTGAAATTGAAGAGGAGAGGAGCGGCGCTGCATTTAGATTGGAACAGGAGAGGAGCGGCGGTGGTTTAAGAGGAGAAGAGTGGAAGAGCGGCGCTGGCCTTGGAAGTATTTTTTTTGTTGTTTCGCATATTTTCGGTCAAAGTTTGACCATGTATTGTATTTGACAAGCAAAATGTGAATGCATGTCACCAAATTGATTTTGATTTTGATCCAGTCAGAGCGCGCCAGCCCTCTCGTCCAATCCTAAATTGCTGCCGCACGCTCCGCTTCCTCTTCTCCATTGCAAAACCACCTCCTCTCCTCTCCATCATCTCCATTCCAAAACCACCGTCTCGCCTCTCCCTCTTCTCTATTGCAATACCACCGTCTCTCCTCTGTTTTCTAGACGCTTTGCTCCATGGCGCGGGTGCAATCCATGGATACAAAATTAGTATATTGTATACTATTTAAAAGTCGAGGGCGGGGCTTTTCCTGCGCGGTAGGCGGCGGGGCAGTTCCGCCTAGTCAGTTCGACAGAGACGCGAGAAGATGAGGGAGTAGGCTGGTGCAAACGTAGGGCTGTGTGATTTGACAGCGAGTTACTGCTGGACAGGTGGGGCCCCGTGATTTGACTTGCCATTATCATTTTAACTGCGGCGCTACGACCGGCGTGAGTCTCCCAGATTCCTGACCACCTCCATACAGGTGCCTCTCCCAATGCTCCACCATGTAGTAGAGGCTGGCTCTTGCATGAGAGCCCACTTCTCCACTTTTTCCTTGCCTCTCTTTCCTCCACATATGCAAAAAGGCCATGTAAAGCGCACTATTGTACTTACTTTTACTTGCTCCTAGAGGTGCCTAAGCTTGCCACATAAGCATAAAGTCTGATGTGGCAAGTTAATCAAGAAGAGAGAGACTAGTTTGGTGAACCAAGGAAGAAATGGTGCTAAGCGCGTGTACCTAGGTGAAAAGACAATTTTGAGTCTATAGCTAATTAAATGAAGCAAACTTAGCAACACCATTTCGTTGGAAGAGGTCACTCCTTGGCAAATGCAATAAATACACGCTCTTAGCACCGTTTCTTCCTTGAGTACGAAGAAAGAGATAGAGAGGAGTAAAAAAATACACTTATAGCCAACCTTGTTGTAGTATGAGTGACTAACTGATGACTATGTATGACATGCCAACATCAGATAGCCTAACACACCGTCTTAAATCTCCAAGGGCGCGACCGTGCCAGCGACGCAACGGTCGTGGTAGGCGCGACCATGATATGGGCTGCTGGCAGCCCTTGTATCTGAGATCAAACGGTCGCATGCTAAGTTGCTGAAAATTTGCAGAATAACCCTCCAGGATAGGATATTCACCCATAGGTCCAGAATCACGCCATGCAACCGTTCGATCTCAGATCCAAGGGCTCTCGGAAGCCCGTATCATGGGAGAATGGAAAGCCACTACTCTACCGTTCGCACGCTGGCAGTTCGCTCCTACTCGTCCCCGCACGTCCTTCAATACTACGGTGGTTCGCTCCTAGTCGTCCCGTCCATTCACATTACGGCAGTTCCACTAATCCTAACCCTCCTCCCAAATCCATGGCGTCCCAAATCTCCATGATCGGCAGTGAGTACAAGGTTAGAACCATCACCGGCGATGAGTTCAACGTCATCTACACCCCTTCTTCCGCGACGGTCAAAGGATGCCTTTCTTGCTTCAGACGCATGTTCGAAGACTCAGATGATGAGTGGGTCGCTGGGCTAGATGTTGAGTACACCACAGTCCTGGGACAAGAGAAGGATCTAAAGGACGAAGAGAGGAAGAAGACCGTCGTGATCCAGGTTTGCGTGCATGACTTATGCTTGGTCTACCACATATGCCATGCCGACGTTTAGTGCCAGGATTTTAAGGACTTCCTCGAGAGAAACCTAGTCAAATTCGTTACTGTAGACTTTGGTAACGACAAAGAAGTCCTACATCGGATAGGCCTCGTTGTAGGCAACACCTTCGACCTCCAGAAGAATCGGCTGGTGTCCTCTCGTCAGCCTTCAATGCTAACCCTGGCAGGAGCCATGGTTCATCCTTCATATGCTAAAATGGAGAAACCTCATTACACGTTTCATCGTCATGCATGGCAGCGGAATGTACTAGATATAGACCACATCCACTACGCTGCAATGGATGGCTACCTTTGCTTCGATATCGACAAGGGTTGGATGAAGAGCAACAACCATGTAACGCCCTCAATGCGGCTATATCTCCCACGTGTCGAAGCACGACTTAGAGGCATAACAACATTGAAAGCAATGTCGCAAGTGAGGTAATCTTCACACAACCCATGCAATACATAAGGGAAAGAGATACATAGCTGGCTTACAATCGCCACTTCACACAATACATGAATAAAGCATTACATCATCCATATACAATCAAGGTCCAACTACAGAACCCAAAATAAAAGAAGACTACCCCAAATGCTACACAGATCCCCGATCGTCCCAACTGGGCTCGACTACTGATCAACTGAAACGAAACAACCCTATGAACAAGGTCTTCATCGAGCTCCTCCTTGAGCTTAGTTGCGTCACCTGCTCAGAAACATCGGCACCTACAAACTGGTTGTGGAAGTATCTGTGAGTCACGGGGACTCAGCAATCTCACACCCTCGCGATCAAGAATATTTAAGCTTATAGGAAGGGTAAAAGGTATGAGGTGGAGCTGCAGCAACCGACTAGCATATATGGTGGCTAACATACGGAAAAGAGAGCGAGAAGAGAAGGCAAAAGCACGATCGAGAATCTATGATCAAGAAGTGATCCTAGAACAACCTACGTCCAGCATAACTCCAACACTGTGCTCACTTCCCGGACCCCGCCGAGAAGAGACCGTCACGGTAACACACGCGGTTGATGTATTTTAATTAAGATCAACTTCAGGTTTTCTACAACCGGACATTAACAAATTCCCATCTGCCCATAACCGCGGGCACGGCTTTCAAAAGTTCAAATCCCTGCAGGGGTTTCCCAACTTAGCCCATCACAAGCTCTCACGGTCAACGAAGGATATTCCTTCTCCCAAGACAATCCAATCAGACTCGACATCCCGGTTACAAGACATTTCGACAATGGTAAAACAAGACCAGCAAAGCCACCCAGATGTGCCGACAAATCCCGATAGGAGCTGCACATACCTCGTTCTCAGGGAACATCGGATGAGCCAGACGTTGGGTGGGCCAGCCCAGAGTTGCCGCTGGTAGCTCCGGACGTCGCTCAGTTTGGACCAACACTTAGACAAGCACTGGCCCGGGGAGTTAAAATAAAGACGACCCTCGGGATGCGCGACTCCCAAGGGAAAAAGGCTAGGTGGCGAATGGTAAAACCAATGTTGGGTCTTGCAGGAGGAGTTTTATTCAAGGCGAACTGTCAAGGGGTTCCCATTATAACCCAACCGTGTAAGGAACGCAAAATCCGGGAACATAACACTGATATGACGGAAACTAGGGCGGCAAGAGTGGAACAAAACACGAGGCATAAGGCCGAGCCTTCCACCCTTTACCAAGTATATAGATGCATTAATTAAATAAGAGATATTGTGATATCCCAACAAAATATCCATGTTCCAACAAGGAACAAACTCCAATCTTCACCTGCAACTAACAACCCTATAAGAGGGGCTGAGCAAAGCAGTAACACAGCCAAACAACAGTTTGCTAGGACAAGGTGGGTTAGAGGCTTGGTTTAACAATATGGGAGGCGTGATAAGCAAGTGGTAGGTATCGCAACATAGGCATAGCAAAAGAGTGATCAACTAGCAAGCAAAGATAGAAGTGATTTCGAGGGTATGGTCATCTTGCCTGCAAAGTTCTCAGAGTTGCATTGATCCTTGAAAGCGAACTAAACGGGCTCCTCGTTCACGAACTCATCTCCTGGCTCTACCTAAGCAAGAACAACAAGCAAAAGGAACACAATCAACCATGTGCAATGGTCAAGCAACATGATGCAAACATGGTATGATATGGGGGATGCGGTATGTGATGCATATGCATGATTTGCAAAGGAATGATTGAACCTGGTCTCAACTTTGAAATCCAAGAGTTCCACTAGAAAGGGGAGTTGATTTCGGTTTAAATCGATATAAAGATCACCAGAATCGGATGCACGGTTTGGAAATGGCAAGCAAAACAAATATGGCACCCGTCCGCGATAATCAGCAAGTAGACATCTAAATGCATCAAGATAAGTATGCTACAGCACTCAAACATGACAACAAAATACATGCAAGGGATCCACTCATGATGCTTGACAAAATATGAACACTGAGCTACGGCTAAATCATCCACTAACAGGTTCAAACAAGCATGGCAAAAGAGCAAAAGATAACAGGTTTCAGACTTTGTGAAATAACAACAATCTAGAAATTTATCATCAGGAAGCAATATTTGGAGCATGAAAACTACATGCTACAGGAACATATCATGGCAAAGAAAGGCATGGCATGAAGCTACTCAAAGAATGTAACAAAAGTCCAAGTGACCTTGAGCCAAAAGGGGTCAGCAATTACAGTTGCAAGCATGTGAACATAGCAAAAACATAAACAGATTCGGACTTGGTGAAAAACTGAAGCATGCAAAACAGATTAACAACTAGGCATATTCAAGAGCTCGATGCACTCACTACAGAGCAGGGAATGACAAACTAAGCATAGACCCATCAATAAGACATGTAATAGAAGCTATACCTGGCAAGAACAACATCATAGCATGCACGGATCAATAGCAACAACCTCGGAAAAATCGCTAAACATGTTAACAATCTGCCAGGAACATTTTATAGCAAAAGTAGAGCTCGATTGACGCAAGCTAGGCTGCTTCATAATTGCAAACAAAGACATGGATGGATAGAGCACGACAATATTAACAAAAATCCTTACTGATCATCCTCAAAAGAGGCACGGAACACTAGGAAACGACATGAACATATGGCATAAAAACAATATCAGGACGAGGACTTAGTGAAATTCGAAGTCCCTAAAATCAGCATCATTGAGTAAGCTACTTTGCATTCTTGTGCTAGTCACCACAAAGATCACAAAAATACATGGCATACACCCCTATAAAGATGGCATGGCATTCTTCAAAACACATGTAGAGCTCAGGATCATAGCATGCACACATTAATCATGGCAAAAATGACAAAAGGCCAATTGCTGAAACAGATCTGACATATTCATCACATAGCCCTCTTCCAATGACATTTATGGCATGAAGATGAGCTCAAATGAGAATGATGCAATGACATGAAATGAGGTACTTGTCGAGACGAACATTTTGATATACTACACGTCCAAAACGGAGGCACGGGTGCAGAGTTATAACATGATGAAAATGCCTAAAAATTACTGGGACTTAGACGAAAATTAGACCTCCGAGAAGTCAACGGGATGGAGTGGTGCGGGATGACGAGATCCGGGACGCGGGGAGGCCATTTGGTTGAGATCCTGGTGGATCTCGTCCCGATCCACTAGATCCGGCCAACGAACTCCGGCAAGGCGCCGCGTGCAAGGAGGCCGGCGTTGCTCCGGTGATGGGGAGGCGCGGGGCGGCGGCCAAGGCGAGTCCGGCGAGGTGCTCCGGCGGGCGGCGCGCGGGGCGGCGGAGCGCGCCTCGGTGGGCGGCGGCGTTGCGCGGTGGCGGGGCGGCGGAGCACGCCTCGGCGGGTGGCGCGGCGCAAAGACGAACGCCGGTGAGTCGGCAGGATGCTCCGGCGAGGTCCGGCACAGGGCACGGCAGCGGCGCGCAGTCCCGCCGACGCAGGCTTCACGAGGAAGAGGGGCGCGGTCGCCCGGCGGCCTGCCCTGGCCCGCAGCGGCCGCGGCGGCAGGGAGGAAGAGAAGGCCGGACGGGAGACAAGTGCAAGTGGCATCGCACGATTGGGCGCGGGAGGCGGCTCGGCTGACGTGGCGAGCCAGGATTGGCCAGAGTAAGGTGGAGGGCGCGGTGGACACGTCCGGCGGCGGGACGGACAAGTCCGGCTGCGGGAGGAGGACGAAGTTAGGGTTACACTGCGCGAAAATTCAGGGAGAGCCACATATTTATAGGTAGAGGGAGCTAGGAAGCTCAAAATGATGTGTGGTTTTCGGCCACGCGATCATGATCGAACGACCGAGATGATGGAGGAGGTTTAGGTGGGTTTTGGGCCACTTTGGAGGGGTGTTGGTCTGCAACACACACGAGGCCTTTTCGGTCCCTCGGTTAACAGTTGGAGTATCAAACGAAGTCCAAATGGCACGAAACTTGGTAGGCAGTCTACCGGTAGTAAACCAAGGCCGCATGACAAGTATCGCACCAATACGAAAACGTTTAACACACACACACGAAAAAAAGATAGAAATGGACAACGGGTGACATAGGAGCACTGGATTGCAAAACGGACAACGGGGAAAATGCTCGGATGCATGAGATGAACATGTATGCTAATGCGATGCACATGATGACATGATATGAAATGCATGACACGCAAGCAATGACAAGGCAACAACAACGAATAACTGGAGGACACCTGGCACATCGGTCTCGGGGCGCTACAGGCCAAGTGTGCGGTTCAAGCAAAGAAGTATCGGCCAAGAGGAACAGGGACAAGGACGAAGTCGAGGACGTGGACGAGGACTCCGAGTAAGGTGGCAGTGTCGTTGCTCATGGTGGTTCTGATGCAGCGTCTATTGGAATAGTTGCAAAGTTTAATTTCAGGTGTGCTTAATATAATTTGAGGGGTGTGTTGTGCTGAGCCCCCAGCAGAACTATGTTATGTTTTTTCTCGTTACTTTAACTCTTCAGTACGTACATACTAGTATTTCTTACATTTCATCTTTTAGTTGGTATATAGTACTACCACTCATTTCTTCACATTATATATGTACAATATATATGGCCAACATCATATAGCCAGCAGTTTAGTTGTCAAAGAATTTCAGGGTGATTTGTTTTGTCAAAGAATTCCAGGATGCTTACATGGTGCTTGGATCCAAGGGACTTATTTTAGTCTGACTAAAAATAGTCTCTTCAAGAGGCTAAAGTTCCAAGCACCCCTGACTAAAGAGGGGCTAATACTAGTCTTGAGACTAAAAAATTTTAGTCTGGGGTACCCCTACTAAAATGTGGATTAGTCCCCTCTCTACTCATTTAACTCCTCTCCTTTAACACAGGCGAGTTCTGGATTGGAGGGTTTGGAGGATAATAAATGCTCATTAACTTGATTTTAGCCTTTTTAGTATTTGGATCCAAGCATGGGTGAGGCTAGCATGTTTTAGTCCCACTACTTTTAGTCATGGGACTAAAACGTATCCAAGCACCCTTTTTGTTTTATTTGAGGGATGGGTTGTGTTGGACACCATTATTGTGACTAGCCTTTTTAATAGTACTATATGCATAATTTGGCGACGAGCGCTCTCTATATGTACCACTTTTTTTAATTTCAAGTTTTGCTCCATGGCGCAATCCATCGATACTACTGTTGTACAAAAGTATACATTTTTTAAAAGGCTAGAGGGCGGGGCAGTCTAGCTTGGTCGGTTTCACGAGAGCTGAGGGCCTTTGTGATTTGACGGCTCATTACTGCTGGAAGGCGGGGCCTTGTGATTTGACTGCTCGTATAAATGCACCAACGACCTAATCGAGGAGGAGCAAAGAACCGTGTGGTATACTCAAGTTTTCCACTGGAGTAGTACTGCGACGGAGGAGCACGAAACACGGCAGCCCAGTGCCATATGGAGATAAAAATGATCTAATTTGCTAGTCATCTCATTGTTAGCATTGTTCTATCCATTCCCTAAAAAACATTGTTCTATTCACGCCTCGCAGAGAACGTGACACGTGCGGCGAAACACCCGAAGCAAAAGATGAAACACAGGAGCAAAAGAAGAAGGAAGATTATCACCCCAAATGATCTAATTCGTCGTAGAGTCGTAACTGCTTCTTCATCGCCTCCACGACCTCCATCTCCTTGCGCGTCTCCTCCGCCATCTTCATCATTGTGTCCATGACACGGCATTTCTCGACGCGAGCCTTCATCATCTATTCCACGGCCATATTACGTACCTTGACAGCAGTCGGGTGCTCGATGCGGAGCTTCGCCAACTCTTCCTTCTGTTCCATGGTGAGGGCCTGCAACATCTTCATCGAGGAACTACTATTCTCATGCAGCTTCTTCCAACCGGCGTTCTTCTCCTTCAACAAGTCGATCTCGTGGCAGAGCTTCGCATTGTCCTCCCAAAGTCGCAGGATTTCGCCGGTCGCCTTCTTCTCCGAGGCAATGCTCTTCTTCAGCAGCATCACCAAGCCGACAGTCAACTCCCCCTGCTGATTGAGCTCAGTGGGCATGTCGTCGAGGCTCTCCTTCAGGAACTCCATCAAGCCTTGGATGAACTCCTTCTGCTTATTGAGCTGATCGGGCATGCCATCGAGGGATAACGACTCCAGCTCCACCGGTTCGGCATGTTCACCTCCGCGGCTAGGGCGCTCCTGGGAGCCATCGCCTGCCTGTGAGAGATCTTTCGAGGTCTCTGCGTGGCGGCGAGCCCTCTTTTTTTCCACAGCCTTGGTTGCCGCTCCCTTGTTATGAGTAGTTCTCGACCTAGAGCTCTGCTCACCGGCCATGGCAACGACGGACGAAGAAGAAGCACTTATGAGGAGGAAAGGTAGAGTGATTTTCGGTTAGGGAGTTCCCCTTTTTATAACCTAAGTACTAGCACTAGTACTAATACCTGCATAGTGGGAACACGTTCAGGTTTGGTACGTACTACTAGTAGGTGTGAGAAGGCTTTCGAATGTGATGGGAACAAGGTAAAGATTAATTGATGGTTTTGGTTTCGAGGCCCGAAACGGCTCCCGATGAGTTTAGCGGAACATAAATTTCAAGTACTACTACACTCCTCAAATGCGTAAATATTATGTTACTGTCAAAAATTGGCACAAAATACGAAGGAGACCAACGGAAGTACTACTAGCAACCCACGATTTAACTACTCGCATGCGCGCAGTGGAGTAATAATGTCTTTCTTCCGCCCTCACGTCCACTCAATTTGCATGCGCTGTATTAATTGACCATCAATGAAGTGAATGACTTTACACGCGTCAAATTATCACATGGGGTGGATCTTGGTACAAAATTGTGTTCGCCCGTGTACCCACGTGTGCGTGCGAGGAATGAGTGCATGCATGGCGTGCGTGCACATCTTTGCTTCGTGCATGTATCACCAGTATGGCTCAGGGAGGACGAGTACATTCTTCTAGAACCAGCAGCACGTCACTGTGATCAATCCACGCAAGGAGGTCGTGACAACACCTACACATGTGCCACGTGGCTTCATGAACTGTAAGAGAGACACTATGTAGCGTGCCATTGGTATTCTAATTTACGTGTTTTGCACATACTCGAAGTACTAGTAAGGTACACGTGCATTGCACGCATCATATTTTGGAACCAAATTATGAATAAATACCACGCTATAGCCTGATGTAGCCCTTCGTTTAATTCTTATAGTTCATCTCATTCAAAATCAATTAGTTTTTATAAAAAAGCTAAGAACGCGGGAATAGGAAAAACATGGGATTATAGTGGAATGTCGTCTTGAATCCTACAGGATTGTACGAGTGTTTGATTGTGCATAGAAAAAATGCAGAATTCTTTCAAAGAGGTTTGAGTGGATGGGATGTTTCCTATGAAATATAGTGCAAATAAATCATATGGAAAAAATCCTATGGTTTACAATCCTACGAATCAAACAACCAAAATAGGACAAATTCCTAATGATTAGAATCCTCCAAAATTCCTTTGAGAATCCTTTGAATCAAAGAAGCCCTTAATCTATTTTATGATTCATGGAATTGTGCATTGTAAAGCATAAAGTAAAAAACAAATAATGGCAATTCAGATAGAAAAAAGTTTGGGAAGTTATGATACGGAAGATTCTAGAACAAAAGAGAACCACTGTTATTTTGAGGTTTGTGCATTATGCTTAAGTTCAACCATGGAGTCTGCTAGATTGTACATGTGGAAAAATCCAGTGGGGGGCTAGAAGATGGTGTGAGGGGCCGAGTGGAGGGAGACTATGAAGGAATGCACACGTGCGAGATTGATATTTAGAGAGAGAGGGCGAACACGTGCGCTGATGCGCGCAGTGGTGGAGCCATGAAAAATAAATGAGCTAGGGGGCCAAGCATTGCTAATCCTTTACGAGGAGGGTCAATTCATGAACTTAAACCATTTTTAGCAGCAATTGTCTAATGATCACATTCATATTAGCCTTGATATATAGTGATGTTAGGGGGGAGGGGGCAGGGCCCTTACTGCCCCATGTCTTCGCCATTGTGCACGCGTCTGAGAGATGAAGCGGAAGGCATGGATGATGAGAGGGGGATGTTGGATACATAATTAATGTTGGTGTATTAGCTATATATGTCAATCCTATATAGAGAGGTATAGACTGATTGATGTGGATGTGGGAAAGAGGGTGAGACCTCACTGGATATATCGATTGATCGGTTTGTGTGGAAAACTATGAAAGACCTAGCTATATACACACATACATAGAGGAACATCGATCATTGCGCATGCACGCGTGAGAGATAAAGAATGCCCGATATGATGCAGAGGGGGATGTGTGTTGGTGTGTGCCTTCATGGGAGACCGACCTGAAGAAAAAGATTGCATGCGTGCGATGGATAATGCCGACTGGTAGTGTGTGTGCATGAATGCACAAGAGAAGGTTAGTGGTACAATTATAAAGAGAAGACTACTGTGTGGGTGTAAAAGAATAGCTGAATAGGTGAGGTCACAATCAATGTAAAGTTGAATTCAAATATTTGAATAAGAGATCCTGATGTTTGAAACCCATGCATGCATGAATATAACGGAGATCTGCGCGGTGTGGTTTGGAAACGAGCATGTTGTAATGTATACACATTGAACAAGGTCAGACTGATTTGAATTTGAGATACCGATGGCAGACATTATTTGGCCACGTCACATCCGTGCATGGACACACTATTCTAATTGGAGATGATGGGCGGCTTTTGCATCACATATCTATATCTATACCCCCTATATATATACTATATTTTATATATTTTTTTATACTGTGTGCGGGTAACTTTAACTTTGAAAGATGGTCGTTGGATCAGGTGAATCCGATGGTCCAAAGATGGCAAATTTGGGCACTACTGGTTGTTGGATATCATCTAGATTCCACCAGATTTTGCCACATGTATAATCTAGAAGACTCCATGGTTGAACTTAAGCATAATGCACAAACATCAAAACACAAGCACTTCTTATTTGTTCTAGAATCTTCCGTATCATAATTGCCCAAATGTTTTTCTACATGATTTGCCATTATTTGTTTTTACTTTATGTCTTATGACGCACAATTCAATGAATCTTAAAATAGATTAGCTTTCTTATAAAAACTAGATGATTTTGAATGAAATGAACTATAAGAATTAAACGAACATCTACATCATGCATATATGACTCAAATCTTGCATGCTATAATCTGGTATTTATTCATAATTTGGTTGCCAAATCTCCTACGTGCAATGCACGTGTACCTTACTCTAGTCTAAATGGTGTTTGTGTGTGTGTTGTGTGTGTTGAGGTGCAAATTGTCTTTTTTGGGGTACATGTTAAGCTTGTTCTTCCGAAATTTCAAGCCGCGCATTGTTATGCCGAAAATTCAAGCTAGCGTCTCTGTCTATTGTGCTGGGAAACTCCCGCCTCTTCAACCACCGCCTTTTTAGCCCGAAATATTTAAGATATATCTTTGTCTCGTTGTGCTCCGACAACTCCCTCCATCTCAACCCGCGCCTTGCTATTCCGAAATTACAATGCGCGCGAAAACTCCCACCTCCTGTGAAATCCCGACATGCAAAATGCCCGTGGTACCCCTGAACTGAAAGAACCGCCACAAATCGGTGGGGGTACTTTCGTAACTTACCGCACATCTCGGACAAGCGCGTCTCTAAACCATGGTTCCCCACTGCCATCCCATCCGCCCACCCATTCGTACACCGAGGCTGCGAAAACCCTTGACGAAAACCCACACCCTGCTCCGTCCGCCACCCAGCCGGAGCCTCTTCCCCGACGATATCGTCCACAGCAACACCTCGACGTCCCTCATCCACCGTATCGGATGAGGATCCATCGTCGATCTCATCGTCCCGCCGGTTCAGCCACACCGTCCTCCACCTCCAAGGAGCTGCCCCGATGTTCCCCTCATCTTTCGCGCCACCTCCATTCCCACACCGCCGTCTTCACCTGCACCACCGGAAGAGCATCATCATCATCGTTTCCTCAGATGAAGCTGCGGCCTAATCGATGCTACCAAAGAGGTTGTACACTAATCGCCGCATTTTCTTCTTGATTCGATCTCACGGTGCTGCCGGCGCTTGGTCCCGAGCCGACACGGCGCGGCTCCATCCACGGCGGCATCGCCAGCCACTTCCTCCACAGCGTCGCTCCCTCGGCTGCGACGTCCACATCAGTTGGACCTGCTGCTGATTTAGCTCTTGCTCGCGCTGCTGCTCTGCTCTTGCTCTCGGTCCCCTGCCTGGTTTGCTCTTGCTATTGCTCTTGCTCGCGCAGCTGCTCTCGCTCTTGCTTGCGATGCTCCTCCGATTTAGCTACACTTCACTCCGATGCCCGCCGGGGTGAAGGAAGAACCAGCCGCAGCGGGGAGGGGGGCTCGCCGGAGAGGTACCCCACTATCTATCTTAGGGTTCAGGATGGGGGCGTGTGGTCGCCGGAGAAAAAGCTCGGCACGGGGGGGCCTAGAGGGATGGCCGGGGGCGGCGGCGGACCGGCGGTGGGGAGTGTTTTTCGGGGGGGCGGGCGCACCGCCGGCCGCGGGCGGCGGGGGGCTGCTGTTTGGCCGGCTCAGGGGGGTGGAGGTTGAAGATGAACCGCAGAGGCCCTTGATTTCGTATCCAACGACTGCAAAATCGACTGACCAGAGATGAAAAAGTCAGTCGACCGACGTGTAGCCTCACCTTTCTAGTGCGTTCAGTTTCGACAGGAAAATTCAGTTTCGACAGCAAAATTCAATTTCGACAGTTAAGTTCAGTTTCGACAGTTAAGTTCAGTTTTAACAGTTAAATTCAGTTTTGACAGTTAAGTTTAGAGATGAGCGGCTAATGTATTTTACATCTAGCACTTTGTTTTTATGTATTTTACGTCATGTATTGGGGATGCTATTAGAATTCCACTCAGGTTAACGTTGTTCGTTGTCTCTCTTGTCCTGCTTCAGCCTCGACGTCGTACAACTCACCGGAGCTGCTCCAACGACGAAACCCTCCATCACAGCGGAGTAGTACCTCGGGCTCCATCTCTAGATGCCTAAGATCTTCTTCCCCTCCTCCGACAGCCAAGTTAGCTGGAGCATCCTCACCGGCCAACCCAATCACGCTGAGATCGACATGGCTTCGCCAAAGAGGTTGTACACTTGTTGCATCTCTTTTTTACTCTACATGTTATATATATTGTCCACTGAGCACTCGTAGTAATGGGAAATACGATTATTTTATCCTACTATATGACAAGCAGTGAGGTACCAGGAAACTTAGCTATCCGTGATGGACTCTCTTGAATGCCATCATTATTTATCTCTGCGCGTTTGAGCTGTGCATTTGTCGATGGGCCTGGGAGTTGAGCTAGTATGGCAGTGGCCTGGGTCCAAAGTAATAGAAGTAGCACAAAAACATTTTTTTAGTGTAGGATTTTCCTTGCTCAAGCCTGCCTACTAGAATCTCTAGTGCTTGAAAGGAAAAGTGAATGAAAAACATCGGAATTGGAAAGTTTCCTATGGTACTACTTTTCATGAATTTGGTGCAAAGGAATGGAGCAAAGGAAAATTGTAGGATTTGTTCCTTTAGTGTCTCCTTGAAAGAAAAACCGTAGGAATTCTAATTTCCACTTCTCCTCCTTTTCATATTCCTATTCATCAAGCACAATACTAAGAGATAGTAGCATAATAGCATTATAACCGTACATTTTCTTGTGGTTTGACTTAATCTCACCATGCTTTTTTGCATCCTATGATCTTCCAATTGTTGTGAATCAAACACCCAGATTGGCAGAAATCCTGTGTTTTTAAATTCTCTGTTTTGCACATGCATTCCGATCCTATTCCTGTCTATTTCCTATCCCGACATTGTTAGAATCCTCAAATTCAAACAAGCCCTTACTCAATTACTTCTGTTACAGATATGTGTCAAATAAAACCTTGTGTTGTTTGTCCTGCTCCTGCGGCGATGTGTTCCACCCCAGCTTAGCTGCTCCAACAACGGAAGGGTTCACCACAGCAGGGATCCGCTCTCCAGACTGTCTTTCGCCGCCTCAGATCTTCTTCCCCGCCGCCGGCAGCCACGGCAACTGCATAACCATCATCAACTGAGCAGATGACCTTGAGGACTACACGGGTCCGTAAGAGAGGTCGCACTCTTCCGTGTCTGCTTACGTTATGCGTCGCTTAATATGATGACATGCTACATTATCGTCGTGTTCACCTATTAGACTCCAAGTCAGGTCCAAACTAATGCTGAAACTTGAGTTTTTAAATGGTTGTGGGGTACATATTGGGGCAGCAATCAGTACTATCTGTCTACTATCTAGTTAATCTCCGGTGTCTACTTTGAGTTTCATGTTGGGTGCAATGAAACATTAAAGGAGCCATTATCTGTATTTTTTAACTAAAGCTATTATTTGCCTGCTATCATTGGTTTTGGGTCTATCCACAGTTTGCTACCATCACTCTGGATTTGTGCATGCACTCCTTACATAAATGTCACTATGTTTTATTCCTATGCATGCCAGTTATTGTACATAATGGAACTGATCATGTAGAGCAAAAGAGACGAGCCTTGCGTGGCAATAAAATTTCATGCAGACGTCGTTCCATGGTGGTCGCAAAGGCAGCCCCCCTACACCCATTTCAGATCGTAATCAAGAGGAAGATAACTGTTATGAGGGGGATTCAGAAGGAGAAGACCACTCCTATTTAGCCCATGAGGTCTTCGCTCTAACTTGGCATGCTGATGTTGGTAATATCATGCATATGGTGCCTTGCATTGCTTACTATATACATTAAAGATGTCATCTTCTTAGTTTAGACATGCTTTGTGTCAATGCCATCTGTTTAGTTTCTTTATCGTATATGTGAATCATGCAATGCCATCGTGTCTAGCCAGGCATCATATATGTGAATGTTGCAATGCCACCCTGGTTAGCCAGACATCTTATATGTGAATTATATCATGCCATCATTTTTTTATTACATGTTAAATTTGTCAACAATTTTAGTACATTCAATTACTCTTCCTGTGCATCAGCCATTTGGCACGGTCATGGAAAAATCTGGAGTGGAGACAAGGTCTTTAGAGCAGACAATGCTATCTGACGAAGCGCATGTCTTGCTGGTTACCAATAGCTCCTCAGAGGAGGATTCAGAGACAGATGACCAGTCATATTTCCCCCCCGAGGTGCATGCCCTAACTTGGCAGGGTTATGTTGCTCATATCGTGCGTATGGTATCTTGCATTGCTATGTCATTTGCTTAGTTTAGACATGCTTTGTGTGAATGCCACCTGTTTAGTGTCTAATTACCATATATGTGAATTATGCAATGCCATCTTGTTGCAAGACATTATATATGTGAATTATGCAATGTTATCTTGTTGCAAGGCATTATGTATGTGAATTATGCAAAGCCATGCTGTTTAGGAAAGCGTCATATATGTGAATTATATCATGCCGTCCTTTTTTTGTATTTCTCATTGCTTTTGTCGACAATGTTTGTATATTCAACTGCTCTTCCTGTTCATCAGCCATTTGAGTTGGTGATGAAGAAATCTGGAGTGAAAACAAGGTCCTCAGAGCAGACAATGCTACCTGCTGAAGCAGATATCTTGCTGGTTATAGATAACTCTTCAGAGGAGGATTCAGAGGCAGATGACCAGTCCTATTATCCCCCTGAGGTGTATGCTCAAACTTGGCAGGGTTATATTACTCATATAATGCATATGTTGTATTGCAATGCTTAGTTTTTACATCATATACACAATATTGAATGCCATCTCCTTAGTTGACACATCATATATGTGATTGCCCTCTGCTCACTTCCTTAGTATATAAATCATATATTTGAATTATGTCATGCCATGATGTTTACATAGACAGCATGTATCTAAATTATGGCATGCCAACCCATTTTCTAAAGACATAATATAGTTATATCATCTCATCCTATTTACATAGTCATCATATTTAAATTATGTCATTCTATCCGTGAATTATATCATGCCATCATGTTTCCATCGACGGCATGTTTGTGATTTATGGCATGCCAACCACTTTAATAGACACATCGTATAGTTATATCATGGCAACATGTTTACATAGTAATCATATTTTGAAGTATGTCATTCTATCCTGCTTAGTTAGCCATCATACATGTGAAATTGTGTCATGCTATCCTGTTTAATTAGCCATCATATATGTGAAATTATGTCCTGCTATTCTGTTTGCTTAGACAACATAAATGTGAATTATTGCATGCCCTATTTTCTTCCGTACTATCCATTGCACCTGTCTATCTTACAATCTCTGTACATTCAATTACTTTTCTTGTTTATTAGCCATTTCAATTGGAGGGAGTGATGACAGTATCTGTGGGAGTAAAAACACGGTCTTCAGAAAAGATTGTGCTACCTGTTGATGTAGATAGAACCACGGTTGTACTTGCCCAAGAACTAGCCCCACCACACATAACCCACACTCATGCAGATTGTATCCCCAGTTGGACAGAGAACCAGCTACACCCCTTCTAACCCCAACCCTAGAGATAGACACCCAGTTCCCGTTGACACAGCACCATCTCCACCACAGAGCACCCAAACACGAGCAGTTAGTAAGGAAACTGCAGTGCCCAAATCACGAGGACCACCACACCGAACCTGAAGTCAACGCTTAAAGCAGAAGAAGAATTGTTCTTAGGTCAGGTTCTGTAGCTATGGTTCATACTACTTTGCTCTTGCATCACTGTATTTACTGATACCAACTAATTTCAAATTTGAAGGATGCAATTGAAACTCCAATGGCACAACAGGTATGTTTTAAACCTGTTTCTTCAATGTGTTTGGCTGTTTGCTGTTGTAACTTGCTCTATGTTGATTTCAGTTTCAATTGTATAAACAATTATGTTCTCATGCCATGCACATTACAAGTGTTGTTATTGCTGTGTAGTTTCCCACACTTATATTCTATCTATGTTGCTTTGTCTTAAATAGATATGATTCAAACTGTATCTATCTTGATTTGGCAACATAAACTAGAATGATATAGACCATACAATGACCATACTACATAGATATATGTTTGTTTCATGCTGTTATCCTGTCCACCTTACTACTGAACTGGTTTACCAAAATGAGTTTCATATACTACATTGTAAACATGAGATGCGTTTGTTTGTTTCTCTTTTAGAACGCGGATAAAATATTGGAGAAGAGTACCCTGTTATGCAATGGTAAAGAAAGTAATGCAGATAAGGATCAAGATAGTGAGACATCCCTGTTGGTCTCCAACAAAGCTGATAAAAACTAAACTATATTGTAGACACTGAGACAACCCCAAAGTCATGTCTTGATGTAGTGTTTGAGTTACTGGCTACCATTGCTGGCACCATCTCTTCGAACTCATTGCCTGAATCAGTTTGGCTTCTTGAGTCTCAACTTCAAGTGGAAAGACATCGATCATATGTTATGCGACAGGAAGCCGAAGGACTGAGGAAGTCCCTGCAGAATTCAGATGCATACTTTCTGGTGCAACAGCAAGTGCTGGAGGACTTAAGCGCCAAACAAGAGAAACTTAATAAGCTTTCTAAGCATCTTGCCAGCATTATGGGTACCCAGGATACTGTTTCTTGAGCTCTTCTGAAGTGGTTTCAGTTCTAGACTTGTTTTGGTGTGGCGTTTATATGCTGTTGTGTTCCCTATATTTGCACTGGTGGCGAACTTTGATGCCTAGTGGATGTAATATGTGTATTAGCCGTGATAGCCTAGTGTAAGTTGCTTGCTTATTTATTTCCTTCTTGTCTTGTTTATTTGTTTGCTTGTAGTCAGTGCAGTTCTTTTTCTGCGGTTTGCTAGTGGCTGCAATAACCTATTTTTTAAAACTAGGCCACAATAACCATGGGCTAATATTAACTGTAGTGACACTGGGCCTCCTACGGGCCGTAGAAACAGTGTGCCTTCTATGGGTCGTAGAAACAGTGGGCCTTCCACGGGCCGTAGAAATAGTGGGCCTTCTACGGTCCGTAGAAACAATGGGCCTTCTACGGGCCGTATCATCAATGGGCCTTATACGGGTCGTATGATCGATTGGCCAAACATGGGCCAAACAGACCGCATTCTGGCCGTAAACGGGCTAGAGTTGGAATCGTCCGTTCATGGGCCGACCATAACGGTCAATCGTTAATAGGCCGTATTTGATGATGCTATGAAAATGGCCCAACGTATTAACGGACCAGAAACGGGCCAACTTTAACCATGGGCTGAATTTGGCCCGCAAGCAGAAAATGATAGTAATGGGCCGTAAGTAAACGAATGCTGGAAATGAGCCCAAGAATAAATGGGCTCTGAGAAGGCTGAAAGATAACATGGGCTGGAGACGGCCCAACGGAATAACGGGCCGTTAATGGGTATAAAGTGATACACTGTTCATTACGGGCCAGTTTCACCATGGGTCGTTAATGGGTGTAAAGTGATACACTGTTCATTACGGGCCAGTTTTAGCACGGGCCGCTAATGGGCCAAGAGTTACAAAGAGGCCTCATATGGGCCGAAAGACGTCATGTGCTATACATGGGCCAGAAGTGAAAATGGGCTGGAATCATATTTGGCGGCCTATATGACGCTAATGGGCCTAATTCGAATAGGGCGTAACGGGCCTTTGGTTAGCGGGCTATAAATGGGCTATATGCGAACAGGCCATTAACACACTTTCCATGGGCCGGCCCGCCAACTTTTTACCAAGTCAAATGGGCCGGCCTTTTCACAGGAATGGGCCACTGTTGGGCCGTGCCACGTGTCGACGTATCATAGGCGCCTTTTGTCCAGTGAGTGGATGACATCTGTCCCAACGATGAGCCGACACATGTTTCCTCTAGCCAATGATGATTTTACACGTGGAAAATCCCCATTGGTCGGGGCTGTTAACGGGATATCGGATCCAAAACCTGACCCGATAGCTTAACGGCGTTCCATTACGGTGGATGCCACATGTCGGTCACCCTTGACGAAAGCACTTGTGTGACGCGCGATTTATTGTCATGGAAGTGGACACTTCCGTGATGATAATTTTGGTAATGTCATGGAACACTTCTACGACAACACAGGTATGACTATCTTGATTCTGTCATAAATTTGTCATGGATGTACATGCATGACAAAAAAAGTGACCTACTGTGACAAACACGTATCATCCGGAAGTGTATTTTTTTGTAGTGATCGCCACCATCCCTCCCCATGGCCGGTGCCGGGATCTCTGGTGCTGGCGGCACGGAGCGTAGGGGGGTGATCAGTTGGGGGGCCTGATGACGCGCGGCGTCCGCTGCCCGCTTCTCCGCCACAACGTCGGCTTGGGCCTTGCCGCTGCATCTGCGTCCGCCTATGCCGTCCTGGCGGCGGCCGCCTTGTCAGCCTCCGCCTTGTTGCCGGCGGCTTCCTTCTCCTCCGGTACCTCCCGTGCGTTCCGTTCCCGCGCCTCCTGGAGGTCGGCGGCCGGGTCTATACGGTGGGTATTGGTGGAGACCTCCGTCGTCCTAATGACGGAGGCTGAGGTCGACCGCTCAAGAGAGAGTGGAGCCCTGCTCAAAATAAAAAAAATAAAAAGGAGACTCAGAAGGAATCGGCAAAATAAAGAATAAAAGAAGACACAAGGAAGGTTAAGGACTTATGCCAACACCATTGGAGGCTGCTTGGGGGCCTTCTGGAACCTGGCCGCTTTCGTGGCGGCCTCACGCCGCTTGGTCGCAGCGGCCGTGTCCTTGGCTGCGGCGGCCGAGTGTCTGGGCTTCTTGGGTAAGTTGCCGAAAAGCAGCGTGCCTTGACGTTTATGCCCGCCGCCCGGTGCTGATGGTGTGGCTGTAGAACTCGGCCCCGCCTTGCGGGAAGGCAGCGGACGGCGAGGCGCCTCCTCCTCCTCCTCACCGTCCTCCTCATCATCATTCGGCCAGTCCTCCGCGCCGCCTCTTCCTACGGAGCCGCCTGCCCCTCCTCCGCTTGTGGCATCGTCTACCAGGGCAGTTGCCCCCAAGTTGGGGTCCGCCATGTTGCTCATGTCTCGGCCCGGCTGGGAGGGGAGGACCTGCATCATAGTTGGTCCGGTCAGTCAGAAAATCAGAGCCCAACACAAGGGAGAAAGGAGAGTCAAGAGGTTACCATATGTGGTGGGTTGGCGCCGGAGTATGGCCGCTTGCCGAATCGCCACCTCCCCTCGTCAAGCTTAAGGTCCATGATATCATTCACGACGAGGGCCACATCTGCAGTCGGCATCTCCTTGGTGCACGTCCGGCACGAGTCGCGGTGCCCGCTCATCTGGCCCATCATGTGCGGCTGGCTTTGAAGCGGCAGGATCCGATGCACCACAAAGGTGAACAGCAAGTCGAATGCCTTGAGGCCCTCCGACTCCGTCATCACCTTAAGGCGGGCGATGGCGGCGGAGGCGTCTTTCCACGGCGGCTTTGGCTTGAAACCCCAGTTGACGCGGGGCACGGCAGGCGGACCTGCCACATAAGGCGGCAGGTTGATGAAGTCGTGCGCCGAGTCAACGTTCTTCACGTAGAAGTATGACTTCTGCCACAGCTTCACCGACTGGATCAACTTGATGGCTAGGAAGGCGTTTCCAGGACCCGGACACCGCACCGCGATGAAAGCTCCGCACTGGGCCGCCTCCTCCTTGGCGGAGGTGTCGAGCTTGGTGTAGAAGAAAGATCCCCAGAGCTCGATGGTGGGGAGGACACCAAGATACCCTTCGCATAGGGTGATGAAGGCCGACAGCAGCACCACCATGTTCGGTGTGAGGTGGTGCGGCTGGAGTCGGTAGAAGGTCAAGAAGGCGCAGAGGAAGTCGCTCGTCGGTAGGCCGAAGCCGCGGAGGAAGTGCGAGCGAAAGATGATGCGCTCGCCCTCCTCTGGTGCCAATGAGATCTCCTTGGCGGGCAGCACGTGCACCCTGACGCAGTCCGCGCTGGGGAGCCACCGTGTATCGCGAAGGAACACAAGGTGGTCGTCATGGACGTTGGAGCCGTCCCAGTCGTCGGAGCGCTCCATGACGAATCGGGCTCGACAAAGGCAAAGGCGCGATGACGAGCGCACGGACCCAGGTTGGAGCAAAGAAAGGACTCGAGAAGGAGAAGCTCGACGACGGCAGTAGATCGCGGCAGCACTTCGACAGCGGCGAGGAAGAAGAAAGAGTGAGGGGAGGGCGCGCGTGCCTCTGCCCCTCCCCTCTCCTCCTACTTATAGCCCTCTGGTTGCAAAGCCGAGGGGGCGGGGCATGGGATCATGGGATTTACTACGCCCACTTCCCCATGGCCCCTTACTTACCGCACCGTAATGACACATGGTAAAAGTGCGCGGTATCCCAACCGCCCACCTCGGTCGCAGTAGATCCGCGCGCGAGCCGAGGCCCGGTAGTGGCGGGCCCTGCCTGCTCATGCGTCCCATCTAGCGTGGTCTGGCAGGCCGGCCCGGCCAGCTAATGCCGTGTGGCGCGCATGCGGCGGGCGACTCGCTTAGGCGCCTAGCTAGCGCGACGCGTGCCTCCTGCCGCGACTATTCAAATTCCACCAGTCGGCCTGCCACGCCCAAGGCGGCTCCTGGAAACTAGCGCTCCAGAAGACGGACAGTGCAAGCAACCAAGACATTACAGAGTAGGAAGCTGCCGGGGCACCTCCCCCTTGACAGTCTCGGCGACCCGCCCGCTTCGGGGACTACTATTGGAGTTATTGGCCATGGGGTAGCCTCATCTGCCCCCATGGCATTTCAAGACGTCGGGGCCGAATGCGCCCCTCAAGCCTCAAAGATTGACCACTGCCTTCTTGTGTCCGGCCGGTCCAAGCGGTCGGCTGCGAGAGGGGCCGACTCCTAGAAGGCGGCCCCCAGAGGGGCCGGCTTCTAGCAGGCGGCCCCAAAACACCCTCAAAGTCTGAGCCACCATGAATGCGATGAGACGAGGCGTGGCTATAGAGAAGCCTGCCACCCTCGAATCCATGATGGGTCGTGGCTACAGTGTGTCGTACCGGCTGGTGATCTCCCGCACAGCGCGACACTATAGCCCTTCCGCCCACGACATCACCCAAGACAGAAGGGGCCCATCTCCCACGACATGCTATCTGTACGGCCCGCAGGCGATGGGTCCCACCAGCCTGTGGAAAGCCAGAAGGCGACAGGCTCAGCCAACTAGCTTAGTGGGAAGCCGGTTTCCAGCAGGCAGCCCTCCCCCTCTTAAGAGTTTGTGCACCATCAACTAGGAGAAATAGGGAATGGCTACAGTAAATGACCGCCAGGCGGCGGGACTGTAGCCATGCCTTCCCCGACAAAGCAAGCATCATTAGAAGCACGACAATAGTGATGAGCTGCCGGCAGGGCCCGCAAGCGGCGGGAATGGCCTGTTGGCCGAGTACAAGATAGCCGGCGGGGCCCAATTGTTGGTGGGCCCCAACTTGTAGCGCAGAAGCCGGCCACAAGAGACACTGACGGCCTGGGCCTACGCCCGACCAGATTACCATTGTATCCCTAGGGGGTAGGCCTATATAAACCCCCCAGGGCACCCATGCAAAGGGTCCAAACTCTTAGAGAAACACATAAACATAAAGAGGGAGTTAGGGCTAGCCTTGTTCTTCTTCCTCTTCTAGAGAAACAGCTCAAGGAGCACTCTTGTAGCCACTCTTGTTGAGTTAGTGATCATGCAGAGACCCCGCAGAGCAGGACTAGGGGTGTTATCTCCTAGGAGAGCCCCGAACCTGGGTAAGATCCGCCGGCATGCATGTCTTCGCCTTATCCCGTTTCCTGGCACCGGCGATGTCTTATTAGCCCCCTCCATGATAAGCCATCCTTTGGCATATGTCGCACGACACCCCCGACAGATAAAAACATAGATCTGATCATAAACTCAAAGTTCATCGGATCCCAACAAACACACCGCAAAAAGAGTTACATCAAATTGATCTCCATGAGACCAATGTATTGTGAATCGAGAGAGAGAGAAAGAGAGAGAGAGAGGAAGCCATCTAGCTACTAACTACAGACCTGAAGGTCTACAAAGAACTACTCACGCATCATCGGAGAGGCACCAATGAGGATGATGAACCCCTCCGTGATGGTGTTTAGATTGGCTCTGGTGTTTCTGGAATATTAGGGTATTTATAGAGCAAAGAGGTGGTGCGGGAGACTACCGAGGTCAGCACAATCCACCTGGGCAGGCCTGGGGGCCCAGGAGCGCCCTGGTGGGTATTGCCCCCCTCGGGGTACCCCCAGGTGCTTCTCCGGCCCATTGGGTGTCTTCTGGTCCATAAAAATTCCACAAAAAGTTTCGCTGCATTTGTACTCTGTTTGATATGATGTAAGAAACAAGCAAACAACAACAACTGGCACTTGGCGCTATGTTAATAGGTTAGTACCAAAAAATGATATAAAATGATTGTAAAACATCCAAGAACGATAATATAACAACATGGAACAAGAAAAAATTATAGATGCATTGGAGACGTATCAGCCTCTTTTAATTTTGTAAAGTCTAGAGACTCATCCGAACTTGTGAGGGAATCATAGCTTCCATCATGCTTTCCTCACATGGGACAATGCTTTAATAATGATGACCATCACACTTTTATTTACTTACAACAAAAGAATTACAACTTGATACGTAGAACAAAATATGACTCTATATGAATGCCTCTGGTGGTATACCGGGATGTGCAATGATCTAGCATAACAAATGACTTAAAATAGGGACAAGCCATGAAAACATCATGCTAGCTCTCTCATGATCATGCGAAGCAATATGACAATGATGTTGCATGTCATAATAAAAAGAACGGTGGAAGTTGCATGGCAATTTATCTGGGAATGGCTATGGAAATGCCATAACAGGTAGGTATTGTGGCTGTTTTGAGGAAGAGTAAATTCAATGCACCAACAAAAGTTGCGCGGTACTAGAGAGGATAGCAACGGTGGAAGGCTAAGAGTGCGTATAATCCATGGACTCAACATTCACTGTACAGCGACGTGCTATACAAACGGTTTTTAACCCCTTTCCACGATGGCATTTGGAACCGTCACCAAGTGAGTGTGGGCGATAGGGGGGTCCTTCCCACATGACCCAGAAATCATCGGGTATAGGCCCTCTTGGGACATAGGCTGGGGCAGTGTGCGATCGGGCAAGGCATTGGAACCCAATCATTTCCGTAGGTATGTACATCCCACACGGTAATCTGAGAAAAACATTTCCGTAGGCATGTACTGTTGGAGATGTGCCCTAGAGGCAATCATGTATGATGATATTTCCTATGTGTTTATGAATAAATATACTCCTTGGACATTACCAATGGTGTGTATCAGCAAGTACGTGACTTGTTTGTGGGACTATGCATTGTATGATGAACGTCCTAAAAGGTCCCTAGTCAAAAGGGTTATGTGGATGCGCAACCATCTAGACTAGCATATGACACGGTCGATGGCTTGGTCTCACTAGCCATGGGGCATTGGATGCTAACTTGATAATATGGACTCGGAAGGATCTGGTCGGATTCGACGTAGTCGGATCCGAGTTGAGATAAGGTCCGAGTCGGACAGACCCAACTATGAGACGCAACGATATGTCATCCGTGAGTCTCTAGTACAACATATGTTCTATGTCCTGAGACCTGAGTTGGCGCATGTACTCGGGATGGTAACAGACTTGCTTTGGGCCAACCAAACACTACTCCATGACTGGGTAGTTACAAAGGTAGGTTTCGGGCTTCCCCAGACCCATGCTACGAGACATGGTCGAGCAAGATGGGATTTGCCCCTCCGATCAGGAGAGATATACTCTGGGGCCCTCATGTGATCTGACCAGGATAAGCATGGCCATGCGACAAGGATTATGAGATAATCTGGTTTGTGGTCGGCATCACTGGAACGAGAAAGAGGTCAGGCTAGCACAAGGATGACAGACTCGCCTTGAGCCTGACAACATATATCGTGTGGCAAAAGAGATGGAAGTGTGATGTACAGGTTTGCCTAACGAGCTTCATCGTCAGCTTGGTGGTCAGCACGCCTTGCTAGAGGCCGCTACCAACCATGTAGTCCGGATTTGATCCGAACTGCGACCAATTCGGCTTGAAACTAAGGGGTCGCATGCTTAAGGGAAGGAACCTATGAGGTTGGATCCGAGGACACTGGTCGGATGTGATCCGAGCTGTATTCCGATTGTGGACGAGTAGACTTATGGGCTTTAGGGTCCATGCGAGGCCCAAGTGTTGAGCCTGCGATGGGCGCCTATATAAAGTGGGTTGAGGCACACTCATGTGGTTGATCGCTTCGGCGCTGTCACTAGGGTTTGCATGTGTTGCGAATAGACACCTCCACTCGCCGCCGGTTGTGTGATCGGACCTCACAGTCCGCCGCACGATGTTCCTCCTGCACGCGCGGATACCATTAGAGGTGGTGCACTTGCACCGCTCCGGCGAACCTGTACGTGGGAACCGACTACCGGAAGTACGAGGGAGATCAGACGAGGAGGAGATGATCCACGCAGATGCACTGCCCCAACTCTTCTTCCGCTGCACGACACTACGCGTCTAGTGGTAACAAACTGTGATCCATCTACCGTAGCATGTTCTTGGTTGTTCTGCGCGCATGACAATTTTAATTTGCAGTCGACGCACCCTACGGTAGAACCCAACATGTATATACCACATGGTGAATCCCAGAAAATCATTTCCGTAGGTATGTACATCCCACATGGTGAATCCCAGAAAATCATTTCCGTAGGTATGTACATCCCACACGGTGAACCCTAGAAAAACATTTCCGTACGTACGTATATCACACACAGTTCTTTGTGTGGAAACGTTTGTGCAAGGTGGCCAAATGCAAACAGTTCGCTGCCGGAAGCCGTATGTGATTGCTAGTTGATCGAAGATGCCTACTTTCTAGAAACCGTGCGGGTTGTTTGAGCTCATCGCCCACGGTGTTGTCTGAGTAACCTCTGCAATAGAAACCCCCAATAAGCAGGGTAATTAGCCTATTATTGATAATCCATGTACTAATCAAATAGATATTTGTTATAAAACACGACAGCTATTTCACATCCGTATAAAAGCAACCAGGATTTCATAATTGAATTACATCTGATAGCTTTGGCACTGTCAGATGTGGGGTTCCGCCAAACCCTTAAGGTTCGAACACAGGGGTGCGTGCGAAGTCTTTTCCTCCCACCGATCTACACCCTGGCTCGCTAAGATCTCGTGGACGAACTCGACGAACTCGAACACAGAAAGACACAAGATTTATACTGGTTCGGGCCACCTTTGTGGTGTAATACCCTACTCCAGTGTGGTAGTGGTGGATTGCCTCTTGGGCTGATGATGAACAATACAAGGGGAAGAACAGCCTCCTGATGTTGAGGTGTTCTTGTGCTAGGCTAACATGTGTGGGTGAGTGTGATCTAAAATGTCCTCCTTGCCTATGGTGGTGGCTAGTCCTACTTATAGAGGCCCTGGTCCTCTTCACAAATCTTGAGCGGGAAGGGAGCCAACAATGGCGGGCAAATTTGAAGGGGGGCAGCTAGTACAAGCTATCCTAACAAAAGTGGTCTTCGCCTACCAAAGGCTCTGGTGGTGATGTCGTCTTGGGCTCCACGATGACCTCTATCTTGCCATCCTTCTAGTCTTGGTCTGGTTGCACCAAAATGGAAACCTTTGCCTAATGACTTGGTACTCCTCGCCTGCGCTGGTTTCCTTAGCACCAAAGAGGAAACAAGTACGCTGTGCGCGCTGGCGCCCGCCTGGTGTCGATCGTCATGGCTCACATCACGAGAGCCTCATGAGGTTCGCCTCGCCTTGGTATCTCCGCTCCTCGTGATCCTGCCTGACTAGGCCGCTCCAGAGGAGGCCTTGTGTCGTCCACCTCACGAGGCTTGGCCCCTCGCGAGGGTCTTGGATGCCTTGTTGATGAAGATGGGTCGTACGGCCTGCTGGCTTAGCCACGTAGCGGGCCATAGGCAGGCAAGCCTGGGGACCCCCGTTTGTAGGACGCCGACAGTAGCCCCCGGGCCCATGGCGCGCTCGGGCTTGGCCTCACGCCAAAGCCAAGGGCCAACTATGGAGCACCGCAGGCCCCAAAAGCCTGCGGCCTCGGTTGACGCGTGGCGGTTGATTGGACGTGGGCTTCTCTACTTCCCCATGCTACCTCGACAACTGCACGACTTGACGAGTCCCTGCGACATGCAAGGAAAACCATCATTACTTGTGATCATGGGAGGTGTCGGTTGGCCTTCTCTTGCTGTAAATGGGGAGGGTGGGCGGAGCCCCCGTTGCCCATCTCTTCCTGCCTTGCCCCCGTCTTCTTCCTCGCTCCATTGCTCGCTCTTCCACCAATGGCGCCACGAAGGAAGTTCTCCGCCGCTGAGAAGGGGAAGGCCCCTCGCGAGGGGCCCGGCTCGCCGGTGCCCAAGCACGGACGTGAACCGTCCGCACAAGCACGCCGCGTCCCCTGTCGTGGCCCACTGTTGATGATGGCGTCTGCCATGGGGGGGTGTAGATAGGATCCTCCTTAGTTTTAGCTTTTGTTTCCCGTGAAGAATCATGAAGCGCCCCGTGGGGGCATGTAAGGGTCTGTAATGTGTTTGTGCTTATCTTCCCTTTTACGAAGATTCGGTGAACGTGCATCCCGTTAAGGCTCGGTCCCCCCTTTCTTTCCTCGCGATAGCTTGATGCTCTATGCTGACAGGTCCCGGTTCCCAGGCAGGCTACAACCGTCACTGGTATGCCAGGTCGCGTGCCATGGTCATGGCCAGGAGATGTGCGGCCCGAGGTCCAGTAAGAGCCCCAGAGGCGCGATGCTCAGGAGGTCTCTCAAGCGGCCATTGTAAGGGAAGAAAGGGAGTTGACGTGGCCGCAACGGGGTTGCGGCAAGGCGTGAGTGTCCATAAGGCCCAGACATTTAGCCGATCCGAGGGCGAGACTTATCTTGTGAACTTCGTGGCGATTCCTGATGTTGCGCTGGGGCTGCGCGCCAACTTCTGCGACATAGCCAGGCCGGCCCATACAAGTTTCCCTCCTCCGATGCTCTCCTTAGTGCTCTGCGTCCTCAAACCCGGGCACTCGAGAAAGCTCAGCCGCCGCTGGTATGCTAGGTCACGATGCCGTGGTCAAGGCCAGGGGGTGAGGGCTGGAGAGCCAGTAAGAGCTCCTGAGTCGCGATGCTCAGGAGCCCCCTTTTAACGCTCAAGCGAATTGCACGAGAGAAAAGGAGGCTCGCGGTGCCGCCTGCTATCCTCCCCGAGGGATCCCTGTGAACAGGCACAAGAAGAACATGGTTTGTCATTAAAGCCGTCAGCCTGCTGCTGGTTGGTCCGGATGAAGTGAAGGCACTAAGGGCCTGGTGAGGAGACGTGCGCGGGGCGTGCCGCGAGCCAGAGCTCGACCGCTCAGATTTGTCGACGTGGCCGGGACGGACCCACGCACCAGTGCCATGCCTGTGAAGAGGCCCCGTGGGAGGCAATGATCGAGCAGGTGATAACCGTGGACAGGTTAAGCAGGGAAGGCAGATCAGCTTGGGTAAATGCAGGAAGATACATGCCACTGGGTCCGGCCCGAGCGGCTTGGGGATGATGCAGCCCGAGGGGCGCCCCAAGCAAGGTTAGCTAAAGACATAAGCAAAAGGGATACATGCCGTAGGGACGGACCCACACGGCCTGGGAATAATGCAGACCAAGGGGCGCTCCCAGCTTAAATGAGCTTGGAAGATGTCACCTGGTTCTGTAGACGAAGCAGAGTTGGTGCAGCTGAAGGCGTGCGTCGAAGAAAGGACTCCTCATGAGCCACCGGAGCCCTGAGCCTCGGGAGGCTCTAGGGGCTCAAGAGGCTTCCTGAAGACCGTCTCCATTCCCTCCAGGATGACGTGATACCTGGCCTCTTAAGCCACCACGTCACGCTGCATGGCGCGCTGATAGGCCGACGCCACGCTCGACGAGCCGAGGGGCATGCGAACGTAGCTGTGTGGCGGGCCCTTGCAATGGCCCACACGCGAAGGCCATAAGCGCTCCTGAGACGTGGCCCTGTTGAGCCCTGGGACGTCGATGCAGACATGTAGCTCAGCACCCTTGCCTGGGTGGTGAGCTGCGCCCTGTGAGCGGCTGTCGCCGCACATGGCTCTTGCGTCTTGCAGTTCCTGTCTGGTCTTAGCGATGAACTCCTGAGTGGTGGGCACCCCTTTCCCCATGTTCTCCTGAAGAAAACGTGCCACGTAGCACGCCTCCAAGTGGTGCCCAAGCGCCTCCCTCGTGAGGTTGGCAAGGCCTGATGCCCTCCAGAAGAGAGCCCCCAAGCCCTGCCCGAGGAGGGCGCTGGGCGCGCCTTCCTATGCGATGGAGGGAGGCGCCCCTGGGACGGACGCTGATCCTGACAAGGCTCCTGCCACGACGCCATCCTCCTGAGGTTCTGCGCGGCACAATTGCTTCCTCCTTGGGATGGCCTCCAGAGGGCCCTCACTTCTGCTGTCGGGGTCGTCTATTGCTGCGTTTGGAAGGCGCGCTTGAGGGAGCACACCGTGTAACTTTCTTCACACGGGACTGTGATGACCCCACCACTTCCAGGCATCTTGAGGACGTTATAGCCATGGTGGGTGACCGCCATGAACTTTTCTAGGGCCGGATACCCGAGGATGGCGTTGTACGGCAGGTGGATGTGCGCGACGTCGAAGTCGATGAGCTCGGTGTGGTAGTTGTCGCGTGTGCCGAAGGTAACAGGCAGGCGGACCTGCCCTATTGGTGTGGTGGAGCCGTCGGTCACACCTGAGAAAGGTTTGGTGGGCTGGAGCTGCTCACATGGCACTTGGAGGTTGTCGAAAGTGTCGAAGGCCAGGACGTTGAGCCCTGCACCACCGTCAATGAGGGTCTTGGTGACCTGCACATTGCTAATGACCGGGGAACACAGCATCGGAGGACTCAGACGGTGGCTGTGCACTTGAGCTGATCTGCCGAGTTGAAAGTGATGGCGCACTGGGACCACTTGAGCGGGCGCGTGGCCTCAAGCTTGGGGAGCACCGCGTTCACCTCGCGAGCGAACCGTTTGAAAATGTGCTGAGAGGCTGGGGCCTAGGCGCTGCCCAAGATGCAGGTGATTGCACGCGGCTCCTAGAAGCCCCCAACCCCCTCATCCTGATGATGGTCTTCGTCCCTTCTTCGTGCCAGCAGTGGAGGAAGACCGGTGTTGCCTTGGGGGCGATCCTCACGAGGCTGGTCCCTCCAAGGCCCCTTGCGTGGTTGGTCCTGCCAGCGGTCCTCACGAGGCCTGTCGCGCCATTCCTGGCGCGGGCCACGGTCGTCCCAGCGTCCGCCTCGTCGTCCTCCTCCATGGCCGTAGCCCCGGTCGCTGCGCTCGAGGCGTCGACCATAGCGTCCCTCGCATAGGGCTTGGAGCTCTTGGAAGTCGCTGGTGTTGTGGGTGTTCAGGTTGTGGAAGGCACATAACGGTCGGCTGTTCTTGGATGACTCGGGCTGATCTCTGCCTCGTTTGCTCTCGGGCTCCGCAGCTAGCACTACCGCTTCCTTGCGCTTCACATCCTTGGCCTTGGCTTTCTTCTCCTCTGTGCCTGCGGCTGGCAACTCAAGGAGGGAAAGGCACCCCTCCTCAGCTCTTGCGCACTTGGTCGCCAGGTTGAACAGCTCCTGAGACGTGCAGAGCTCCTCGTGGATAGCAAGCTCTTCCTTCGTCCTAACGTCACGGACACCGTCAGAGAACGCGGAGATGATGGCCTCATCCGTGACCTTGGAGATCTTGAGGCGGGTGCTGTTGAAGCGCTGGGTGTACTTCTGGAGGGTATCCCCTGTTTATTGCTTGATGTGGCGCAGGTCGGTCGCGACCGGCGGGCGGTCGCGAGTGCTCTGGAAGTTGGCGACAAAGCGGTCGCGCATCTCGTCCTAGGAGGAGATCGAGCCGTGCTGCGGGTTCAGGAGCCAGGTGCGGGCCCCATCCTTGAGAGCCATGGGAAACTTGTTCGCCATGACATTCTCATCGCCGTTGGCTGCTTCGATGCTCAGCTCGTAGAGCTGCAGGAACTCCGCAGGGTCGGTGGTGCTGTCGTAGTGGGGAGGCAGATCCGGCTTGAACTTGCTTGGCCAGGCGACGCTGCGCAGCTCGGGGGTGAAGGCGCGACAGCCGGCCGTGGTTACTGGGGCCCGCCTTGGAGGTGGACCTTGGTCTTGTCGAGGTCCGCGTGGCGCCGCTGCAAGCGGCGCACAGTGTTGACGAGGCGGCGCGGGAAGTGCGGGTGCAGCTTCTCGCGACCATGGGATTTCTTGGCAGCTTCTCTCTTCGCGCGTGAGCACTGGGCATGGCGGATCACACCGCAGGGCCGCATGCCTTGGTGCCAAGGCGCCGTCTTTGGGCTGGGGTGGTGGAGGCGCGCCTCGGGCCTCGTCGCCCGTGGCTGGCTGAGGGTGAGGCCAAGAGAGGGACAGCGCCGGGGAGCCCCCTGCGGCACGGACGAGCTCGGCGACGCGGTCAAGCCACTCCTCGTAGAGGTCGTCGACTGGGCGGTAGCGCAGGAGCTCGTTTGCGGCGAGGAGTGCGGCCCACACCTCCATGTGAGCGCGGTGTGCATGAGATGAAGAACCGGCTGAGGCCAGCAATGGAGTGGCGGTGGGGCCGTCCTGCCGCACCGAAGGATGCAAGGAAGATGCTTGTTGCACGTTCCTCACCGGTCCGATTACAGCATTGGCGGCGGGAGACGGAGACCGACGTGGTGGCCCGCCGATGGGAGCCGTCTGAGCAACGCGGGCGGTGAGAGCAGCCCGACGCTCAGCTCGAGCGCGGTGAGCGTCCACCATGGAGACGATGGAGCGACGAACTGACGGGAGGAGAGCTACGGCGCAGCCCTACCTGGACGCCAAATATCGGATGTGGGGTTCCAGCAAACTCTTAAGGTTTAAACATTGGGGTGCATGTGAAGTCTTTTCCTCCCACTGATCTACACCCTGGCTCGCTAAGATCTCGCGGACGAACTCGACAAACTCGCAACACAGAAAGACACAAGATTTATACTGGTTCAGGCCACCGTTGTGGTGTAATACACTACTCCAGTGTGGTGGTGGTGGATTGTCTCTTGGGCTGATGATGAACAATACAAGGGGAAGAACAGCCTCCTGAGGTTGAGGTGTTCTGGTGCTAGGCTAACATGTGTGGGTGAGAGTGATCTAAAATGTCCTCCTTGCATATGGTGGTGGCTAGTCCTACTTATAGAGGCCCTGGTCCTCTTCCGAAATCCTTAGCGGGAAGGGAGCCAACAATGGCGGGCAAATTTGAAGGGGCAGCTAGTACAAGCTATCCTGACAAAAGTAGTCTTCGCCTGCCAAAGGCTTTGGTGGTGACCCCGTGTTGGGCTCCACGATGACCTCCATCTTGCCGTCCTTATGGTCTTGGTCTAGTTGCACCAAAATGACAACCTTTGCCTGATGCCTTGGTACTCCTCGCCTGCGCTGGTTTCCTTAGCACCAAAGAGGAAATAAGGACGATGCGCGCGCTGGCGCCCGCCTGGTGTCGATCGTCATGGCTCACGTCACGAGAGCCTCGTGAGGTTCGCCTCGCCTTGGTATCTCCGCTCCTCGTGAGACTGCCTAGCTAGGCCGCTCCAGAGGAGGCCTTGTGTCGTCCGCCTCGCGAGGCATGGCCCCTCGCGAGGATCTTGGATTCCTTGTTGATGATGATGGGCCGTACGTCCTGCTGGCTTAGCCACGCAACGGGCCGCAGGTAGGCAAGCCTGGGGACCCCTGTTCCCAGGACGCCGACAGGCACTCAGTTACACCATTACACAACAGCACCAAGTTTCACATGCATCACCAAAAACCTTTGGAAAGTAGCATCATACATGGTAAATAGACAGGTGAATCTCATCTGGGAAATTGCAGAAGCGGAAGGAAAAATATTGAGCCTTCAGTGATGTTGAATGTCCTTGCAACTTTAGGCCAGTGGCTATGGATAATTGCCCGCCCAACCTTCGTCCTCTTCAGCAAGACGTCAATATTGTACCGTGGGTGTTGAATGAATACCTTCCTCGCCTCTTGACCATGCAGGTGGTTTGAGAGGTAATCATCGATGAACTGCTTTGAAAAGTACTGAAAACAAAGCTATGCATAAATCACTGTTGTAAATTTTGAAATGGCGCAAGGGTTAAAAACAAGGTAAAAGAGTTGGAACCATCCTATAGTTGATTGATGTCTTGTTTCATTGTGCAAACAAAGATCTTGCTGTTATTTGTCGTAAGTTTCTTCATCCTAACAATCTTCCTGAGTTTCTTGACTTGACTGATATTCATGGACATCTCATTTCCCCATATGCAAAATGGGTCGAACAGTGGGTCTAAGTCTCTGACAGCAGGACCTACATGTGCAAGACCAAATTGTAAGAAACCTAAATATTAGAATGATTCCTGCAACTGCATAATAATGTGCTATTAGCCAATGGACCCTGCTTGAACAAACCTCGATGGTAAACCATAGTGTCTCCCATTGTCTACCTGCAACACACATAAGGAAGATCTTGATTAGGTTAACTGAGAGTTGCCATACTATTAGTAGAATATGTATTGAGTACAGCCAAATTCGATTGGTGTCACATGCATAACAATACAAAATTGTACGCACGGCAAATGAAAATCAAATTGCAGAATTGAACAAAACATTTAAATATACAACAGACCAAATGAACCAAAATAGTTAACTAAGCACGACATTGCAGAATGGAAACATGTACTAGAAGATAAGATAGTTAACAAAACAAAGAATGCTTGAGAACAGTACTACGAAATGTAGCAATTGTTGGACCAAAGTGCTAACGGCACATTAAATTTCAGAGGACCAAACTATTAACTAAACATCAGATTGCATATTAACATTACAGAGGACAAATCACTAGAAGGCACTAGCGGTGGCCTTGAGAAAACAGCATGAACTGTATTTTAAAGTAGCCAACCGCGTGGCGGTGTCGATGGTGTCCTCGAAGACGAGGTGCTCCTCCTAGATCTGGCGGTCGACAAGCATGGCAGCCATAGCGACCTCGTGCGCGTGTGCGGCCGCATGCTACTGAGCACCACATTATACTGCATGCAAAATGGCTGTGGACGGCACCTAATTGGAGGAGGGGGCAGTGATTTCAGTGGAAGGTGTCGCACCGTCAGTCGGGGCATGTGGGACGGCAAAGGAGGAGGATGGTGTGGGTGGGGGTGTAGATTACCTGACCTTATTGACAAGGCCGCGCAGCAAGAAGGGTCGGCGGAGAGGAGGTTGTGCAGCAAGAAGAAGGGTCGGTGGCGAGGAGGCCACGCAGCAAGAAGAAGAGTCGCCGGCGAGGAGGCGGCGCTGCAAGAAGAAGGGTTGCCGGCAAGGAGGCGACACTTCAAGAAGAAGGGTAGCCGACAAGGAGGCGGCGCCGCAAGAAGAAGGGTCGCCGGCGAGGAGGCTGTGCTACCAGTAAGCAACAGTGAAAGTTTGAACTTGGAAAGCAAGGAGGAACAGTGGAAATGTGGCTTTTGGTAGGAGGGAGGGGGCGGGGAGATAGATATTTCCGTGGTGGCAAAAAAATTTCGCTCGGTGCCACGAGAAACCGGTGCGCAAGTGTGGTTCAAGCGGGGGCGATGGACTGTAGACAATGAAGCTTCCTGCGTAAGCCAAACAAGACGGTGCGCCAAGATATTTTATATCGCAACCCACACGATTCTTTCTAGTAAACTGTTTGTGGTATACCTCGTTTTTTCATTTTGTTTTGAAAGACAAAATGGTGTTACGGAGGGAAAGGATGGTGTTTGAATTGCTAGAACATTTACGTACAGTGAACATGCAACTAGTACATGAGTGTCGTGTTTAAATTTGGTATTATTCCGGGTTCGTTTGGCATTTTTATGCATTAATTGAGTTTCTGGGCATTTAATGTGCATAATTCAAATTTGAACTACAAGCACTTGCTCCAATGCACCAAAGTTTGTTGAAAAATCACATGTCTGTCTTTGGGTGAATTTATAGGTCCCATGCAAGAAATGGGAATGAAATTCAAACATCTGGGCGTCGTGGCTTGGGCGGAAAGATTGAGAAACTTGGTTTTTAATTTCCTGTGAATCCAAAACATGCCTGAAATTCATGAAACTTGGCATGGTGTCATGACATGGCACCAACATGATGCGGTAATTTTTGGACCGAATTGGGACAAGCTTTGGTGTAAGCTTCTTGCAAACCGGAGCTTCCCTCAAGAAGGCTCGTGGTTCCGAGAGGGAATGTGTCACCTCCGTGTGCGAAACGAGATACGTGCACTACCTTCTCCCGGCTTAACTTTTTTACACAAGCAGATTATACCAAATAGAAGTATCGTGCTAAATTTTGGAATTATTCCGGGTTCGTTTGGCCTTTTTTACACATTAATTGAGTTTCTGCACATTTAATGTGGATAATTCAAATTTGAACTACAAGCACATGCTCCAGTGCACCAAAGTTGGTTGAAAATCACATGTGTGTCCTTGGGTGTATTTATAGGTCCAATGCAAGAGATGGGAGTGAAATTCAAACATCTGGGCGTCGTGTCTCAGCCGGAAAGATTGAGAAACTTGGTTTTTAAATTCCTGTAAATCCAAAACATGCCTGAAAATCATGAAACTTGGCATGGTGTCATGACATGTTACCAACATGCTGTGGTAAATTTTTTGGCCGAATTGGTACAAGCTTTGGTGTAGGCTTCCTACAAACCGGATCTTCCCTCAAGAAGGCTCGTGGTTCCGAGAGGGAAGGTCTCACCTCCGTGTGCGAAACGAGATACGTACACTGCCTTCTCCCGCCTTAGTTTTTTACACATGGAGATTAGACCAAATGGAAGTATCGCGCTAAATTTTGGAATTATTCTGGGTTCATTGGCCTTTTTTATACATTAACTGAGTTTCTGCGCATTTAATGTGCATAATTCAAATTTGAACTACAAGCACAGGCTCTAGTGCACCAAAGTTGTTTGAAAAATCACATGTGTGTCCTTGGGTGAATTTCTAGGTCCCATGCAAGAAACAGCAATGGCATTCAAACATTTGGGCGTCGTGGCTCGGCCGGAAAGATTGAGAAACTTGGTGTTTTAATTCCTGTAAATCCAACATGGCATGGTGTCATGACATGGCACCGACATGCTGTGGTAATTTTTCTGTCTGTTTTGCGAAGGCCTACACATTAACAGTATTATCGAAACTGTGGGCGTTCTACTAACCATTTATGTGCTGCCACGCGTCCCCTTTTTTATTGGCTAGGAGGTGACATGCGGGGTAGCTATTTGAGTACGGGAGGCGTGCGATCAGACCCCTGCGCGTGCTCATCGGGAGGAGAGCCCTTTGACCGCTACCCGCCGCGCACCTCCCTCCCAACATCTCCATTATTGGCCCTGAGCCCCTGTTCTACGGCATGGGTATGTGTCTCACTGGACTGAGATTTAAGAGAAAAAAAATGAAAATCTGAGAAGAAAGTTTTGCACGGATCTTGATGTAAGATCCGACGGATCTATATAGCATCAACTGCGACTTATATTAAGCATGATGAATATAAGGACGATGAGAATGGATAATAATTATCTTACATATTTAGGAACATAATTAAAAAAAGCCACATGCGGCAACGCCTGAAATACACAAGGGCCAAAGAAGAATGAAGACAACAATCTGCCTTGTTGATCTCTACGTTGCTGCAGGCTGCGGGAACTAGTCTCACGGTGAGCAGCGATGAGCTCTTTCTTGTCCTCAAGATGCTGCTTGAGAGCATCCACGGATTCCTGCACCAGCCTTCTGCGCTCGATGCGCAGCATGGCATTCTCGTCCATAAGTTTCTGAACGATGACGCCGATCCTCTTCAATAAGGCAGCGGTCTGCTCCTACTGCTCCGCACTTCCGACGATCTTCGCACTCAGCAGGTCCCGCTCGGCCCGGAGCTTCGCATTGCTCTCATTTAGTTGCTGGATGACACCGACAAAAGTGGTTTTCATGTCATCATGCAACCTTGCCCAGCCGGAGATCTGATCCATCTGGCTATGGACGATCGCATGCATGCGCCTGTAAGAGTCCTCGCCTGCCCTCGAGACAATTTCCCTGGCTGCAGCGACGCGGGAGGACATCTCTGCTGCATTCGCGGCGTGGCGGGATATCTCTTATGCTTCCGCGGCGCGGCCGGACCAGTCTGTGCATCAACGGCATGGCTGGACCTGCGTGCTGCTTCGGCGGCATGGCGGGACATCGGTGCTGCTACGGCCGCGCGGCGGGACATGCCTGCTGCGTTCGTGGCGAGGCCGGACATCTCTCGTGCTTCCGCTTCCATGCTTGCATCTCCCTGGTGGCAATCTCTCGACCCAGAACTCACGCTGGTCATGGCAGACACAAAGGGAATGATGATGAATGACTTTGTTTTTGTGGATGAGGAGTTGAGAGGAATGTGCAGTCATCTTGGAGTAGTAGTATTTATAACCGAGTAGTAATATGCTCCTAAGTGGGAAACCGTTTAGGTTTTGATCGGTGTGAATAGGTTTGGAATTTGGAATGTGATGGGACACATGCTCAAAATTTACTAACGCTTATAAGTGCGGCACTATTCCCAGAAGGCGTGACGTGGGCACGTACGCCTTCTCGGCCGCGTACGTGGTGTTTGCACCATAGGGTGCACTGCAATAGGCAATGTGAGCACACGTCTTGTTCCAACAATCATGCGCGCTCATTATTACCATCGCGCACGCTTCTTTTAATTAGAATGTGTGTGCCCGTCGAGCACACACGTGTTGATCAATCTAACTGTTTTACTTTTTTGTGACTAATCGCAAACAGTTCATCCATGTGAAGTGTATGACATCAATCACAGACACTTTGATCTGGTTGACCCATTTCTGTTATGTTCCCTAATCGCAAACAGTTAATCCTTCTGAAGCGTATGCCCTCAATCACACACACCTTGATCTGGCTTCTGTTTCTTTTGTGTTGCCTAATCACAAATTGTTCATCCGAGTGAACCGTATGCTGTATATCGCACACGCCTTCATTAGGCTACCCATTTCTTTTGTTCCGCCTCATCGCAAATAGTTCATTGGACTGAACCGTATGCCCTGCATCACACACGCAACTAAAATCTGAACCGTGTTTGATGGCTCCGCCATCGCAAACGTTTTGCACCTTTTTTGACGGTTCTTTTACACCACCATTTGCGATTATTGCATTGCACACAATTTCGTCGAAGGGTCTCTGATCGTAGTATCGCGTTAGCAGCATCCTGCAGTAGTCATTAGTCGTAAAGAACTCACATACTTATTGCAGAAATATATTAGTTATCGAAACAAAGTACTACGTGCATGCTCATAGGGGGTAGATTGGTAGAAAAAGACCATCGCTTGTCCCCGACCGCCACTCATAAGGAAGACAATCAATAAATAAATCATGCTCCGACTTCATCACATAACGGTTCACCATACGTACCTACTACGGGAATCACAAACTTACACAAGTATTTCTACCAATCCACAACTACTCACTAGCATGACTCTAATATCACCATCTTTATATCTCAAAACAATCATACGGAATCAAACTTCTCATAGTATTCAATGCAAAAAGTTTTTATTATATCCCTTTTGGATGCACATCATATTAGGACTATATTCATAACCTAAGCAAATTACCATGTTGTTTAGAGATACTCTCAAAATAATATAAGTGAAGCATGAGATTTCAACAATTTCTATAAAATAAAGCCACCGTCATGCTCTAAAAAGATATAAGTGAAGTACTAGAGCAAATTGCCTAGCTCAAAAGATATAAGTGAAGCACATAGAGTATTCTAATAAATTCATTATTCATGCGTGTCCCTCTCAAAAGGTGTGTACAACAAGGATGATTGTGGCAAACTAAAAAGCAAAGACTGATATCATTCAAGACGCTCCAAGCAAAACACATACCATGTGGTGAATAAAAATATAGCCTCGAGTAAATTTCCCGATAGACGAAGATGAAAGAGGGGATGCCATCCGGGGCATCCCCAAGCTTAGATGCTTGGTTGTCCTTGAATATTACCGTGGGGTGCCTTGGGCATCCCAAAGCTTAGGCTCTTGCCACTCCTTATTCCATAGTCCATCAAATCTTTACCCAAAACTTGAAAACTTCACAACACAAAACTCAACAGAGAACTCATGACATCCGTTAGTATAAGAAAATAAATCACCACTTTTGGTACTGTTGTGAACTCATTCTTTATTTATATTGGTGTAATATCTACTGTATTCCAACTTCTCCATGGTTCATACCCCCCAATATGTAACATTCCATATTTTCAATTTGGAATGTTATACATTAGATCATCATTGCATACCATATTTTATTGCACTTTGGCTTGATCCTAGAAATTCTACGCAACTCAAGGACCTACGGAGAGAGTTGGGGATTTCATTATTTTCATATTCGAGTTTTCTCGAATTTTGGAAAGAGGATCGTTTGATTTTAATTATTTTCTCTTCGATTATTTATTTTATAAAAATAAAAGAGAGAGGATAAAATGACTTCCTCAAAATAGAGAAATATCGAAGATTTAATATTAAAATCAAATAAGATTTTTATTCAGAGTTTTATCGCTATTTTATTTGAATTAGGAAAAATATGCGTTTTTCAAAATTGCATTTTAGGCCCAAATAAATGTTCACCTTGTCGACTTATTTTTAGCGGATGGGGAAAATTTATTTCGGGATTTTTGGAGTCCATTTAGTATTTATTTTCTTTCCTTTTCTACACATCGGAATTATTTAAAAAAATAGCAGGACTCCGCCCGGGGGGCCTTTTTAAGCCGCGCCGCCGAGCCCACCGCAGCCCGATCCGTGCCACCGCCCCAAACCCTAACCCTAGTCGTGCCGCCGCCGATCCGCCGCCGCCGCCGCCTCGCGCGCTGCCGCCACCGCCCGCCGCTGCCACCGCCGCCTCGCGCGCTGCCGCCATCGCCCGCCGCCTCACGCGCTGCACCGGAGCCGCCCTGCCGTCGCCGGACCTCGTCGGACCCCGCCAGACCTGAGGTAGCCGCCTTGGTTTTCGAGAGAAAACCGTTTGATTTTTTTCGAAACCCTAGATCCGTTTTTTTAGATCAGGTTTGGTTTATTTTTTCGGTTTAGTTATTTAACAAATGCCCATTTTTTACGTTCGTTTTAACGAACAGTTTTAACCTTTTAGCCGCAGACAGCGAACATTCGTTCGTTAGCCTGTTCGTCCGTTTTCCTTTTTCTCGGATTTTCGCGATTATTTTCGATCGTGATTTCTGATCCGAATTTTGTTTAGTATAACTTTTCGCTCGTTTATCGGAATTAGGAGATTCAAGCGCCTAGAGTTTCGTATCGAAACCCTGTTTCCATTTAACCAACTTGAACAAGATTTTGATACATTAAAAGTTGACTTTATTCCAGATTAGTAATCGGATCTTATTTCTTTCGTAGTTTGAGTATCGTTGCTCCGTTTGATTTGATTCTTTTTGCAAACCGGAGTTCTTAAGTTGAACTTTCTGGTCAGATCTCTTATTTGAGTTTTATCCGTGCCCTTGTTTGATTGCTTATTGTATACTTTTTTGATTGCGATAGAACACCCAGAGTGCGAAGCGTGCTACGTCGAGTCTCTAGGTTTCACGGATCATCAGCAAGGCAAGTAACACTTTGATCATATCCCTTTATCACCCAGTTATTATGCATTAGTTTCAACCCTCAAACATTGCATGGTTAGGACATGATAACATCTGGGATTGGGAAGTAGATGAGGTAGTACCTATTCACCTGTTTATTATCAAACCCTTGGGAGTTACTTCTATGTTGCTTATATTGCTATGCTATGCTCGTAGACGTGGATTGGGTTTGAGTGAATCCATGACAGATATGAGATTGTTTATTAATGGTTCAACTTAAGGTGGCAACTTTAATACACATCTGGGTGGATTGCTTGTTGGCCACCTGGAGAATCCAGTGTTGTCCTAGGATATCCCGGAGTACCCGTGTGATAATCCTAAGGTCCGCCACCCAGGCTCAAAGGGAACTGAGATATGTCATGCTAGAAACTTCCGTGTGCAACCACAAGCTATTATGGGCTCTAGCATAGTTGAGTAAGTTGCGTGAAGCTCTTGAAGAGGTAGACTAGCAGATGTAGTGGGTTGTAGGTGGTATAGTCTATCCGGAGTAGAGAGTTAATGCTTCTGAAAGACTGTGTCTCAATCATCCGTTTCTCAAACACCATGTGGTGCGAGAAAATACAACGGAGGAGATCGAGTCTTGTGGGGAAAAGTGCGCAAACCTCTACAGAGTGTACAAACTAATCATGGTTAGTCGTGTCCCCGGTTATGGACATCTTGAGTATCTAGTACTTGGATTATCATACGTATCTCATCACTCTAAATTAATATTATTGGGTTGATAATTACTTTTAATTGGGATTGAGTTGGAGGAACCTTCTCAATGATGTTTCAACTACCACGATAGTTAAATAAAATATATTCCTTTGTTGTAGGGTAAAATTAGCTTTTCGCAAAAACTTTAAACCGTAGAGCTTTCCACCAGCCAAATATGCATATAGTGATAGCATTACTCTGTTCTTGCTCCACCGTGTTATATTGCCAACATATTCCATGTGCTGACCCATTTTCAGGCTGCAACGTATTATGTTGCAGACTTTTCAGACGAGGAGTAAGGTTCGTTAGGTTGTTGCTGTATAGCTCAGCTATGCCGTTGGAGTTGATGGGCTCACTTTATCTTCCAAGCCTTCCGCTGTTATCATATTCAATGTAATAAGTGTGTGATTGCTACTCTGTTATAAATCATTCGAGTACTGTGTGTGTCAGCATTACCAATCCAGGGATGACACTGAAGCACGGAGACTTAACTGTTTGAGGTCGGGTCACTACAAGATGGTATCAGAGCACACGCTGAGTGTAGGACACGACCACTAAGCTAAAGCCCTAGATCACCACTCTCTTCACATTTCTGACTCCTCTCCATTTTCTACTCTTTTGGATGGTGGACGCAGGGAACAAGTTTGCACAACCGGATGAAGAAGCACCTTTTGGATGACACTTGAAGGAAGTCACTAAGTACCTGAACATTGGAACACCAAGCTTCACCGGGACTTACAACGCCACTTTACCAGAAGAGGAGCGATGGATGATTCAAGTTCAAGTTCCAGGAAGGACATTCGCGCCAGTCACCAAACCCATATAGTTTTCCTTTGATGCACCACCTGGAGTCTAGGAAAGAGTATGTCAGCTCACATCACCATGGGACACATTGGAGAAGTTTAACATAAGGAGCTTAAGGATACTATCTATCAGATTTGTGGGTGCCGAGATGAGAAATGGGAGATGATCAGCACCAGGAAGGATAGATCAATCGCAGTTTTCATCCAGGAGTTAAACCAGCACATTCGTTGCCAGGAGAACCAGATGTGCGCAGGCATGATAGATCTGAAGAAGGTGATGACAAGGATCACAGAACTGGAGGAAGAACTCAAGGCTACTCGCGAAGATTATGAGGAGGAAATCATCGTACTATTGGAGAAGAATGATGATCTGGAAAGGAATCTAGGAGTATTCATGGGAGACCCCGCGCCAAGAGGAGAAGACGATGAACCCAAGGAGATTCGTTCTGAGGACTACATCATCATCGACGACACCGACTCGGACCCCAACGATAGCGATGATGACTATGAAGACGAAGCTAGAGCAGACATCATGGAGTCTTCGACCGATCAATATTTCTAGTAGACCACCACATCAGTAGTAGTATTCCACCATGTATATGGTATAGTCCGAGCACTTTTGTAACGATAGTTAGAACGATTGTATGCCCTTGCTTGATTGATTGAGTGATATGATTGTGTTTGTCTCATGTACATATGGGGTAGTGTTTTTCTCACTAGACCTCATTCTATTCTATTCTCTTCCCTCTAAACCCTCAGATGCCTCCGAGACATGACCCCGGATTTACTTTCCCACCGGAGCTCACTCAGTTGATCCAACAGCAGAATACACTGATGCAGTTGTTAGTTCAGAATGAAGGCAACAACAACAACAACCCACCACCACCACTAGTTGACAACTTAGCCCGCTTTCTGAGGTTGCAGCCGTCGGTGTTTTCTAGCAGCACCGAGCCGATAGTGGCAGATGATTTGCTCTGTAGGATTGGAAGGGAGTTAACCACTTCAGGTTGTACAGATGCTGAGAAGGTGCGTTTTATCGCACATTAGTTGGATGGACCAACAGCCTCATGGTGGGAGAATTACACAGTCACCTTTCCTATATCCACTGTTACATGGGATCAGTTTCAGCAAGCATTCCGCACCACCCATGTCTCAACGGGAGCTTTGAGCATGAAGAAGCATGAGTTTCGCAACTTGCGCCAAGGGAACCATATTGTGGGGCAGTACATGGATGAATTTAGTAAACTGTCTCGTTATGCCCCTGACGATGTGGCCACAGATGCCGCAAAGCAGGAGAAGTTTATGGAAGGGCTGAACGATGAGATGAGCATGCAGTTGATGGTGGTAACATTTAACAACTACCAGGAGTTGGTAGACAAGGCTCTTATGATTGAAGGGAAGCAGCAGCAAATTGAGAGCCGCAAAAGGAAGTATGGACAAGGAAGGTACAACTCAGGAGCTCAGCAAAAGCCTCGTCTAACCCCAAACTCGGGAGGACTTGTTCATAACCATGGAGGTCATAACCATAATGGAGGAAGCTCGCATCACCACAATGGTTCCAAGAATGGGACTGGGAATGGAACAAGCAACAATCAGACCCGCTCCAATCCTGCCACAGCCGCCAAGGGAGACCTAAGTCACATTACTTGCTTCAAGTGCGGGAAGACTGGACACTATGCCACCGAGTGCCCTGAAGCGAAGAATGAAAACGGTAATGGGAGCGCTGGGAAGAAGCCTAATCCATTCAATAAAGGACAAGTGAACCACATTAACGTGGAGGAGGTTGAAGGGCAGCTAGACGCAGTTATTGGTAAGTTTTTGGTTAAGTCTTTTACCGCCCTTGTTCTTTTTTATACTGGTGCATCACATTCATACATATCAAGGGGATTTGTGGATAAGTTTAAACTACCAACCCAAACCCTTAGGACCCATCTGTTAGTAAGTTCACCTGGAGCAGAGTATATGGCCAGCCGATGGTGCGACCAGATACCCCTAACCATTGGTAACCATGTTTTTATGTCAGACCTAATAAGTTTGGAGTCACAAGGATTGGATGTGATATTAGGCAGGGACTGGATGTCAAAGTATGGAGGAAGCATTGACTGTGCTAGTAAATCAATTTGTCTCCCCCTGGAGGGAAAAAGGATCAAGTATGTATCTAGACATGCGCCTAGGAGGAGCCAAGCAAATACCCTCACGGGAGTTGTTCAGGAGTAAGTGCTTGTAGTGAAGGATTACCCAGATTTTTTCCAGAGGAGTTACCAGGCATGCCACCGGATCAAGACATCGAGTTTTTGATAGAGCTATTGCCAGGTACCGGGCCAATATCAAAGAGATCCTACCGAATGACCGCAAATGATCTAGAGGAGATTAAGAAGCAGATCAAGGAGTTATTGGAGAAAGGTTACATCCGACGGAGTTCATCACCATGGGGAGCCCCAGGGCTTTTGGTTGAGAAGAAGGATAAGTCTCTAAGGATGGTTGTTGATTAGCGTGCATTGAATGAGGTGACGATCAAGAACAAATACCCACTGCCGATGATCAATGATTTGTTTGACCAGTTGCAAGGAGCTAAGGTGTTTTCGAAGATCGATCTGTTATCAGGATATAACCAGCTGAAGATCCGGGAAAAGGATATACCTAAAACCGCATTTACCACAAGGTACGGGTTATATGAGTATACGGTCATGTCATTTGGACTGACTAACGCCCCTGCCTATTTCATGAGCATGATGAACAAGGTGTTCATGGAATATTTGGATAAGTTTGTTGTGGTGTTCATTGATGTTATAATGGTATACTTGAAGAATGAAGAGGAGCACAAAGAGCATTTGCCTTTAGTTCTCGAGAAACTCAGGGAACATCAGTTGTATGCCAAGTTCAGCAAATGTGAGTTTTGGTTGAAAGAAGTTGGATTCCTTGGACATGTTATATCTGGAGAAGGTATAGCAGTAGACCCCACCAAGGTTCAGTCAGTGACTGAACGGTTGGCACCCACTTCAGTTAGCGAGACGCGTAGTTTTCTTGGACTCGCAGGATACTACCGGAGATTCATTGAGAATTTTTCCAAGATTGCAAAGCCAATGACAGAGCTATTCAATAAGGATACCAAATTTAAATGGACGGAAGAATGTGAACCAAGTTTACAGGTGTTAAAGAAACGTCTGACTATAGCCACAGTATTGATTCTGCCGGATATATGCAAGGATTTCCAAGTGTATTGCGACGCCTCTCGCTTAGGACTTGGAGGAGTACTGATGCAGGACGGAAGAGTTGTTTCATTTACCTCGCGACAACTGAAACCGCATGAGTTAAATTATGCCAGGCATGGCTTGGAGTTGGCTGCCGTAGTGCATGCGTTGAATACTTGGAGACATTATCTTATTGGAAACCATTGCAATGTATACACTGACCATAAGAGTTTGAAGTACATTTTCACCTAGAAGGAGCTTAACTTTAGGCAGAGGAGATGGTTGGAGCTTATAAAGGATTATGACATGAAGCTTCACTGTCATCCAGGCAAGGCCAACATCATAGCAGACGCTTTGAGGCGGAAGAGTTATGCCAACACACTCATAAGCGCAGGATCGCCAAAGGAGTTGGCAGAGGATCTCAGGGAGCTTCGATTAGAGATTGTCCCTAGAGGTTTTGTTGCAACAATGGAAGTTCAGTCTACATTGTTAGGAAAGATTTGAGAAGCTCAGAAGGATGACAAATAGATCGCCGAGATAAAAGAGAGAATGAGCAAAGGAAAGGCCAAAGGTTTTCGTGAGGATGAACACAACACCTTGTGGTTTGAGGACCGTGTTTATGTTCCCAATAACACAGAGATCAGGAAGTTAATACTTCAGGAGGCTCATGACTCACCATACTCGATTCACCCCGGAAACACCAAGATGTATGTGGATTTAAAGGAGCGTTTCTGGTGGACTGGTATGAAGAAGCATATTGCCGAATATGTAGTCGTATGTGATATATGTCAGAGAGTGAAGGCAGAACATCAAAAGCCATCCGGATTGTTACAACCTATGCCGATACCCAAATGGAAGTGGGATAAGCTTGGCATGGATTTCATCACTGGATTGCCCAGGACCAAATCAGGATATGATTTTATATGGGTAGTAGTTGATCGCTTTACCAGAGTAGCTCACTTTATCCCAGTGAAAACCACCTATACAAGTGCCAATTTGGCAAAGATATACATGACCAGGATCGTATGTTTGCATGGAGTTCTGAGAACAATTGTATCAGATAGAGGAACCCAGTTTACTGCAAAGTTTTGGAATCAGTTGCATGAAACTTTGGGAAGCAGACTAGAGTTCAGTACAGCTTTTCACCCGCAAACAGATGGACAGACCAAGAGAGTCAACCAGATTCTGGAGGATATGCTGAGAGCTTGTGCACTAGATTATGGATCAAGTTGGGATGAAAACTCTCCCTACGCAAAGTTCTCATACAACAATAGTTACCAGGCCAGTTTGAAGATGGCACCTTTCGAAGCCTTGTACGGAAGGAGGTGCAGGACACCGTTGTTGTGGGATGGAGTTGGAGACCGTCAGTTGTTTGGACTAGATTTGATTAAGGAATCAGAAGAGAAGGTTAAATTGATTAGAGATAGACTGAAGGTAGCTCAGTCCCGATAGAAGAGTTATGCAGATTCAAAACGCAAGGAGGTAGTCTATGAAATCGGAGATAGAGTGTATCTTCGGGTATCACCACTCCGAGGAGTTAAGTGCTTTGCAGTTAAGGGAAAGTTAGCGCCACGCTTTGTGGGACCATACAGAGTTTTGGAACGTATGGGAGAAGTTGCTTATAAGTTGGAATTACCCGAAGGATTGTCAGGAGTTCACAATGTGTTCCATGTTTCTCAGTTGAAGAAGTGCCACGCAAAGATGGCCGACATTCCTCTGAGAGATACAGTACCGCTGGAAGCGATCTAGTTAGACAATGATTTGACCTATGAGGAGAAGCCAGTCAGGATTCTCGAGTTTTCCAGTCGGGTTACCCGCAGCAAGGTTATTAAGTTTTGCAAAGTTCAGTGGAGCCAACATACCGAGGACGAAGCCACCTGGGGAACGAGAAGAAGACCTACGCAAGGACCATCCACACCTATTTTCTAGCCAACCCGAATCTCGAGGGCGATATTCATCTTAAGGGGGTTAGGTTTGTAACATCCCAAATTTTCAATTTGGAATGTTATACATTAGATCATCATGCATATCATATTTTATTGCATTTTGGCTTGATCCTAGAAATTCTACGCAACTCAAGGACGTACGGAGAGAGTTGGGGATTTCATTATTTTCATATTCGAGTTTTCTGAATTTTGAAAGAGGATCATTTGATTTTAATTATTTTCTTTGAATATTTATTTTATAAAAATAAAAGAGAGAGGATAAAAATGACTTCCTCAAAATAGAGAAATATCGAAGATTTATATTAAAATCAAATAAGATTTTTATTCAGAGTTTTATCGCTATTTTATTTGAATTAGGAAAAATATGCGTTTTTCCAAAATTGCATTTTAGGCCCAAATAAATGTTCACCTTGTCCGGCTTATTTTTAGAGGACGGGGAAATTTTATTTTGGGATTTTTGGAGTCCGTTAGGTATTTCTTTTCTTCCTTTTTTTCCACGTCGGAATTATTTAAAAAAAAGCTGCCCTCGTCGTCTGAGCCGGACCCGCCGGACCCCGCCGGCCCAACCGCACCCGATCCGCGCCGCCGCAAACTCTAACCCTAGACCGGCCGCCGTGATTACCGCCGCTGCCACTGCCCTCGAACGGATGCGACCGCCGCCCGCCGCAGACCGCCCCGTCGTCGCCGGACCTCGCCGGACCCCGCCGGACCCGAGGTAGCCACCTCGATTTTTTTGAGAAAACCGTTTGGTTATTTTCAAAACCTAGATCCGTTTTTTTAGATCCGGTTCGGTTTTTTCGGTTTAGTTATTTAACGAACGCCCGTTTTTATGTTCCCTTTAACGAACGGTTTTCACCGTTTAGCCGCAGACAGCGAACGTTTGTTCGTTAGCCTCTTCGTCAGTTTTTCTTTTTCTCGGATTTTCCGCGATTATTTTCGATCGCGATTTCTGATCCGATTTTCATTTTAGTATCACTTTTCCCTCGTTTATCGAAATCAGGCGATTCAAGCACCAAGAGTTTCGTCTCGAAACCCTCTTTCCGTTTAACCAACTTGAACAAGATTTTGATACAGTAAAATTTGACTTTAGTCCAGATTAGTAATCGGATCTTGTTTCTTTCGCAATTTGAGTTTTGTTGCGCTGTTTGATTTGATTCTTTTTGCAAACGGGAGTTCTTAAGTTGAACATTCTGGTCAGATCTCTTATTTGAGTTTTATCCGTGCCCTTGTTTGATTGCTTATTGTATGCTTTTTTGATTGCGATAGAACACCCGGAGTGCGAAGCGTGCTACATCGAGTCTCTAGGTTTCATGGATCATCAGCAAGGCTAGTAACACTTTGATCATATCCCTTTATCACCCAGATTTTATGCATCAGTTTCAACCCTCAAACTTGGCATGGTTAGGACTTGATAACATCTGGTATTGGGAAGTAGATGAGGTAGTACCTATTCACCTGTTTATTATCAAACCCTTGGGAGTTACTTCTATGTTGCTTATATTGCTATGCCATGCTCGTAGACGTGGATTGGGTTTGAGTGAATCCATGATAGATGTGAGATTATTAATTAATGGTTCAACTTAAGGTGGCAACTTTAATACACATCTGGGTGGATTGCTTGTTGGGCACCTGGAGAATCCAGTGTTGTCCTAGGATATCCCGGAGTACCTGTGTGATAATCCTAAGGTCTGCCACCCAGGCTCAAATGGAACTGAGATATTTCATGCTAGAAACTTCTGTCTGCAACCACAAGCTATTATGGGCTCTAGCATAGTTGAGTAAGTTGCGTGAAGCTCTTGAAGATATAGACTAGCAGATGTAGTGGGTTGTAGGTGGTATAGTCTATCCGGAGTAGAGAGTTAATGCTTCTTAAAGACTGTGTCTTGGTCATCCGTTTCTCAAACACCATGTAGTGCGAGAAAATCCAACAGAGGAGATCGAGTCTTGTGGGGAAAAGTGCGCAAACCTTTGCAGAGTGTACAAACTAATCGTGGTTAGCCGTGTCCCCAGTTATGGACATCTTGAGTATCTAGTACTTGGATTATCATATGTATCTCATCACTCTAAATTAATATTGTTGGGTTGATAATTACTTTTAATTGGGATTGAGTTGGAGGAACCTTCTCAATGATTTTTCAACTACCACGATAGTTAAATAAAATATATTCCTTCGTTGTAGGGAAAAATTGGCTTTTCGGAAAACTTTAAACCGTAGAGCTTTCCACCAGCCAAATATGCATATAGTGATAGCATTATTCTGTTCTTGCTCTACCGTGTTATATTGCCAGCATATTCCATGTGCTGACCCATTTTTGGGCTGCAACGTATTATGTTGCAGACTTTTCAGACAAGGAGTAAGGTTCGTTAGGTCGTTGCCGTATGGCTCAGCTATGCCGTTGGAGTTGATGGACTCACTTTATCTTCCAAGCCTTCCGTTGTTATCGTATTAGATGGCCTTAAGCCATATTTATTGTAATAAGATCTCTTTTGAGACATTCGATGTAATAAATGTGTGATTGCTGCTCTGTTATAAATCCTTCGAGTACCGTGTGTGTCAGCATTACCGATCCAGGGATGACACTTAAGCACAGAGACTTGACCGTCTGAGGTCGAGTCGCTACACGATACTACCCAGGATTCATCAAAATAAGAAAACAACACAAACAAAACAGAATGTGTCGAACACATATCAGTCTGTAGCAATCTGGAAACTTAGAATACTTCAGTAACTCCAAAAATTCTGAAAAATTAGGACAACTTGGGAAATTTGTATATCAATCTTGCTCAAAAAGAATCAGGATTTTATCACGCTTTTCTAATAAGCGGAAATTACTTTACTGGGTGTAAAAGTTTTTATTTTTTAGCATCACCTTGAGGCATCCCAAAGGTCTTACTTGGCACAAACACTAAATTAAAACACCAAAACACATCTAACCAGAGGATAGATGATAAATTTCTTCAAAAACAAAAACAAAAAATCATGAACAAAAATAAAATTGGGTTGCCTCCCAACAAGCGCTATTGTTTAACGCCCCTAGCTAGGCATAAGACATAGATCTAGGTATTGCCATCTTTGGTATGAAATCCATAAGTAGCTCTCATAATAGATTCATATTGAAATCTAATGTTTCCTTCCCATAGGTTTTCTAATAGTGGAATCCGCAAGATGCAAATTTAAAGAACAATCATCAAATTCATGAAATAAAAGTAAATAAATTGCAGTGAGATATTTTGGCTTTTTTGGTGTATAGGTCTGAAAATATATGATGGAAAATAGTCCCAAGGGCCATAGGTTTCACTAGAGGCTTCTCTCTTGAAGGAACATAATATAATGAGTGAACGAATTACTGTCGAGCAATTGATAGAAAAGTGCAAACTTATGACGATATCCAAGGCAATAATTATGCATCTAGGCATCACGTCCGTGGCAAGTAGACCGAAACGATTCTGCATCTACTACTATTACTTCGCACATCGACCTCTATCCAGCGTGCATCTAGAGTATTAAGTTCATAAGAACGAAGTAACGCCTTAAGAAAGATGATATGATGTAGAGGGATAAACTCAAGCAATATGATGAAAACCCCATCTTTTTACCCTTGATGGCAACAATACAAATACATGCCTCGCTACCCCTACTTTGTCACTGGGTGAGGACACCACAAAATTGAACCCAAAACTAAGCATCTCTCCCATTGCAAGAAAAACCAATCTAGTTGGCCAAACCAACTGATAATTCAAAGAGAAATACAAAGATATCACATCATGCATGTAAGAATTCAGAGAAGATTCAAGTAATATTCATAGATAAGCTGATCATAAATCCACAATTCATTAGATCTCAACAAACACAACGCAAAATAAGCTTACATTGGATATATCGCCAAGAACATTGAGGAGAACACGGTATTGAGGATTAAAGAGAGAGAAGAAGCCATCTAGCTACTTTCTATGGACCCGTAGGTCTATGGTAAACTATTCTTGCTTCATTGGAAGGGCAATAGAGTTGATGTAGAAGCCCTCTGTGATCAAATCGCCCTCCGGCAGGGTGCCGGAAAAGGTCCCAAGATGGGATCTCACGGGTACAGAAGGTTACGGTGGTAAAAGGTATTTTGGTGGATGCTTCTGGTCGTTTGGGAATATTTGGGAATTTAACGGCTAAAGATTAGGGTTGGACGAGTCCTGTGGGGCCCACAAGCCAGGGGCGTGCCCTGAGGGCTTGTGGAGCCCTAGGACTCTTTTGACTTCGTCTCCAAGTCCTACTCGTGTCTTCTGGTCCAAGAACAATCATCGTAAAGTTTTAGTCCGTTTGAACTCTGTTTGATATTCCTTTTCTATAAAAGTCAAAAATAAGAAAAAACAAAAACATGCACTGGGCTCTGGGCTCTGGGTTAATAAGTTAGTCCCAAAATAATATAAAATAGCATATTAATGCATACAAAACATCCATAACAGATAATAAAATAGCATGGAACAATCAAAAATTATAGATACGTTGGCGACGTATTAGCGGAGCTCTAAGATGATGGGAGGGAGCAGAGCGAGCTCGGCGATGTTTCGGGTGCTCTCGGAGCTCCGGCGGTTCGGTGAAGCTCAAGTGATACTCTAGTGATCTACCGCGCGCAAAAGATGTCAGAAAGGTGTGCAAGGAATAGAGAAGCCGATTGGCAAAAAGAGGGTCGGGGAGGGCTCACCAGCGTGGGAATCCTCGACGGATGGGTTCGGCTCCAGCAAAGGTCGACTTGCCGAGGGCGTGCTCTATGGTCGGTCTTAGGCATGAATTTTTGGGGCAAAAGAACACACGGTGCTCGGGTATTTATGTGGGGGACATCGTGGGGAAGGTGGCGAATTGGCGATAAAATCTCGAGTTCAAACAAACTCGGGTGGCGAGGTGCCGTGGCCGCGGCGGACTTGGCCATGGCTTGAGGAAGAAGAAGCTCGCGGGGTCCAGCCAATAGTGGGTGTAGGAGAGAGCGGGCGAGGCAGGCGACCGACCCGAAAGGATTTTGGTGTGGGGCGGCGCTAACGCGCCGAACGATCTAGCTGGGCTGGCGGCTGGCTTGGGCTGGCGGGATTTCTCCCCTTTTTAAAAGAAACACTACATTTTTGTAATTTAACATTTAAAGTGATTGTAGAAATTCAAAAAAAGTAAACTAAATAGAAAATTCCAGAAAAAATCACTTTAATATATTGGTTTTAATACCATGTGAACTATTTTCTGTTCTAAAAGCAATATTTTGAATATAATTTGTTTTCAATAAATCAATTTTGAGCATTATAAATAATTTTAAAAACTCCCAAAAAATTCAAATACTTTTCCAACTCATTGTTATATTGAAGAAGTCGTTTTATCTTCTCTCATAATTTATCTCTTGAGTGAAAAAGATTTTTGACTAAATAAAAAAACATTTTTTTGAACATTTCCAACTCTATTTATTTTGAAGGAGTCATATTTCCTACTCTTGATTATAATTTGAGATGGATCTGTGTTGAATGCCAAAATCCAAATATGATTCAAATGAGTACTCAGGGAAAGTCATTTTATTCCCTCTCATTTAGTATTTCATAACTCCAAAATTTTCAAATATGCATAAAATCATGATATCCCTAATGATTAGTAACACCCCCCCCCCTAAAATGAATCTCGTCCTCGAGATTCGAGTTGGCTAGAAGTAGGTTAAGGTTGGGTACTCATAAAAAAATCCATATTCAAAGTGTCATTCTTATTCAATGTGTGTTATCCGTACTCCTGTGAAAATTGTGCACCAATACTGAAGAATGATCGTAATACTAGGACTTGATGAAGATATTACCGAAGACTTGGGTGTTATATTCTTTTCCCACTCTGATGTGATTCACTTGGCCTCTGTTGAAGGATTTGGGCTTCTGGTTTCCGGAACTTCCATTGCCAGTCTCATTCTTTGGCTGAGGAAAATCTGTTGCACATTGCCTTAGGTTTTTCATGAGTAGCTCGTTAAGCTCGTTAGTAACAACACAACACATATTCTTATCTTATGTGACAAACTTTTGTAGAATCTGAGCCCATCTATTCAATCTAATCGACACATGAGGCAACAAACTACTGCACTTCTTTTTGTAGTCACCATATTTCATGTTGAAAACCACACCTGCACATTCATCTTGTATATGGTAACACATTATAATTTGTTAACGAGCACTCATGGGCTTAACGAGCTTCAAATGAGGCGAGCCGAGCATGATTTTCTGCTCGTTAATGTTAGCCAGCTTAACGAGAATGAGCTTAACGAGTATGAGATTAACGAGCCCAGCTGGTCGTTAGTCCACCCCTAGCTGGAACTGATCCCAAGTCACATTTTCCATGGGGTATGTCGTAATGTAGTTCTCACACCGTGAAGCTGCTAGTCCATCCAGTTGGTGAGCGGAAAACCTAGCCTTCTCTGCATCAGTGCATCTTGTAGTGGCTAGCTCTCTGCCTATCTTGCAAAGTCAATCATCTGTGACAATTGGCTCCTTGCTGCTCTAGAACACTAGTGGGTTTAGGCTTAGAAAACGGGTAAGGCTATCAACTTGGGGTGGTGGGTTATTGTTGTTGTTCTGGTTCTAGTTCTGCATCAGAAGCTGCAACATCTGGTTCAGGGTCTAAAGCAATTGTTCTATGTTGGGTCCATTGTTCCCTAAGCCATTTCCGAAAGGGCCACGTCTTGGCAGCATATGATGGGTCAGAATAGATGAGATTTAGAGAAAATGTAGGCCTAAGGGTAACACTATCCATTTCTTGCTAGGAACAAACTCCAAATCAAACTAATCACACACTACACACCACACAAGCAAAACCTACAGGTAAGGTCATGTCCATAAGAGATATGACCTGATCATACTCCACAAATCATTTATCGGTCTCAACTTCGTAGTGGGTATAACTAAATATCCTCAAATCAATGTTAGCTCCAGCTTCATATTTGTCAGGGTCGTCTCCAAAGGGCATGGTCTCGTCGGGCCAAGCAAACTCGGTGATGGGGTCAACCTCTATTTTGTTGAAATAGAGAAGAATTAGAACTGAATAGAGAAGACTACAAGACCAACAGATATATAGGGAAATTGTAAAATAAGTTTTTCCCCATCCTATGACTTTTCCGTTCCTAGTGGTCGCGTCCTATAGCCAGCGTCTGCTCTGATACCATCTTGTAGCGACCCTACCCAAATGAATCAGAGTCTCTACGCTTAAGTGCCATCCATGGATCGGTATATGCTAGCACACACATTACTTGATGAAAAATAACAGAGTTCAATCAGACACTTTATTACATCAAGGTTCTGAAAAGAGTACTCATTACAATAATATGGTTGAAGGCAATCTAAATAAAAAAATTGCGGAAGCATCAAAGGTAAATGATTCCATCCAACTCCACGGCAAATGCTGAGTGCGGACAAGGACCTATCGCACCTTAATCCTTGTTGGACAACTCTGCAACATGAGACGTTGCATCCATGTAGGTCAGCACATGGAATATGTTTGCAAAGTCACACCATAAAATAATAATGAAATTTGTACCTTTATATGCAATATGGCTGGTGGAGGCTCTAAGTTTAATTTTGCATAAAAGCTAATTTTTTCCTAACTCGGGATAAAACATATTTATTACTACAAAGTTGATGTCATTAATGAGATGGTTCCGCCAACCAAATCTCATAACCCAAAGTTAATATTAACCCCAATTCAGTGACTGTAATTGTGTCGAAAGTTCCTGGTATTTCCAATTCTAGAGGCTCAAGTTATCTATAATCATGGACACAACTAATCGATTAGTTCAATATTCTACAGAGTTTTGTGCACTTTCCCCATAGGATTCAGTCCCTCCTTTTACGCCCTCGCACTGCCTGGTATTTGAGAACAGGATCACCAAAACATGGTGTTTCATAGAAATTCCCTGAGCCACCAATAGTGCCCATCCAATCCTACCGTTCGTCTACATCTCGTAGCACTGTTTAATCAGAGTCACAAGTAAGATCAAAGCCAGAGCTCATATTGACTTGTGGTTGCACAGGTAAGCTTCTGATCTTGAAGTATCCATTCATCTCTTTGAGCCTAGGTGGAGCGTTCCTCATGATAACAGACATACTCCAACTCACTGGGAAAATCCACTGGTATTCCAGGGTGCCCTTCAACCATTCCACCTAGAGGTATATTGAAGTGTTAGTCTTGAAGTCTTGAAATCTTGAGGTTGTAGTCTTGATCAAAATTTTATATCACACTCACAACTCCCATGTATCACTCAACCAATCCATATCTACTAGAGTGTAGCAACTAAATAAATTCATTGTTTCTCAGGCATTGGTACCAGGGATGTGGGGTTTCCTACCTCATGATACTACTCAAGAACAGTTTCAGTTTACCTACTTGATGCATGGTGGTAACTTGAAACTAATGCAGCAAAATCAAAGGTATTGCAAAGATGATCAAAGTGACTTGCCATGCTGACGATTGTTGAACTCTAAGGATTGATAATACTAAGTCTTGCACTCCGAACAATCTAGCTTAAGCAAACAATAGTACGAAATAAACAATCACTCAAATATACAAGAAAATTAAAGAACAAAACATCCAAAAATTCTTAAAAGATCCCAATAAAGCTTCTAGACAGAAACATATTTCAAAAAAATAGTAAATCATGTGTTTATGGTTTGTACATAAAGTACATCCCAAGAGATTTAATTTGCAAAAAGAATAATCCAATCAGAGTTACGAATCTAAAGTTATGACCTAAACAAGTTCAAACTTAAATCTCATAAAATTTAAACTTCAATTCTTCAAAAATAATTTTGGCTTAGGCCAGGGGATCGATGGGATCAATATGAATTAGTAGGAAACAGAATCAACTCAATTGGCTTTCTATATTTAAAGATATGCTAAATGAAAAATTGATTAAATCTAGAATTAAAAACATTAGGTATCGGCTGACCATGGCAGACATGCCATGTGGCCAGATCTAATTTGGTGTTGGGTATCCGCTAAGAAACAAAACAACAGACGGCAAGAGTTTAAGGGGACCGACGACTGTGGCTTATTTAAAAGAAAACCACATGGTTGGATCGATGAAAATTGAAGAATATCGATAATAAATCATGAATTAACCTATACGATTCGATCTAAAATAAAACCTACTAATTCTAATCTGAGTCATTGATGGAGATAGGACAATGGAGGCGTACCATGGTGAGGACAACGGCGAGGACGGCTCGGTGGTCGGCGGTGACGACGCTCTGGTGATCTTCGGCGGCGGCGGAGAGGTCGGTTGGGTGCGGCAGAGCGAGGGTGTCTCGGAGGAGGTCTCGATGGAACTTGGGAATGACAGGACGGAGCAGAGCGAGCTTGGTGATGTTTCGGGAACTTTCGGAGCTCCAACAGTTTGGTTAAGCTCAAGGCGATTACTTCAGTGATCTACGAGCGCGCAAAGATGTTAGAGAGGTGCGTAAGGAATATATAAGCCAATTGGAAAAAAGAGGGGTCGAGGGATGGCTCCACGGCGTGGGAATCCTCGGTGGAAGGGTTCGGCTTTGGATGATATTGGCCTGCCGAGGGCGTGCTCTATGATGGGTCTCTGATAACCCACAAGTATAGGGGATCGCAACAGTTTTCGAGGGTAAAGTATTCAACCCAAATTTATTGATTCGACACAAGGGGAGCCAAAGAATACTCTCAAGTATTAGCAGCTGAGTTGTCAATTCAACCACACCTCGAAACTTAGTATCTGCAGCAAAGTGTTTAGTAGCAAAGTAATATGATAGTAGTGGTAATGATAGAAAAAGGTAATAGTGGGAAAAGTAATGTTTTTGGTATTTTGTAGTGATGATAGCAATAGCAACGGAAAAGTAAATAAGTGAAGAACAATATGTGGAAAGCTCGTAGGCAATGGATCAGTGATGCAGAATTATGCCGGATGCGGTTCATCATGTAACAGTCGTAACCTAGGGTGACACAGAACTAGCTCCAATTCATCAATGCAATGTAGGCATGTATTCCGAATATAGTCATACGTGCTTATGGAAAAGAACTTGCATGACATCTTTTGTCCTACCCTCCCGTGGCAGCGCGGTCCTTACGGAAACTAAGGGATATTAAGGCCTCCTTTTAATAGAGTACCGGAACAAAGCATTAACACATAGTGAATACATGAACTCCTCAAACTACGGTCATCACCGGTAAGTATCCCGATTATTGTCACTCTGGGGTTAACGGATCGTAACACATAATAGGTGACTATAGACTTGCAAGATAGGATCAAGAACTCTCATATATTGATGAAAACATAATAGGTTCAGATCTGAAATCATGGCACTCGGGCCCTAGTGACAAGCATTAAGAATAGCAAAGTCATAGCAACATCAATCTCAGAACATAGTGGAATACTAGGGATCAAACCCTAACAAAACTAACTCGATTACATGATAGATCCCATCCAACCCATCACCGTCCAGCAAGCCTACGATGGAATTACTCACGCACGACGGCGAGCATCATGAAATTGGTGATGGAGGATGGTTGATGATGACGATGGCGACTGATTCCCCTCTCCGGAGCCTCGAACGGACTCCAGATCAGCCCTCTAGAGAGGTTTTAGGGCTTGGTGGCGGCTCCGTATCGTTAAACGCGATGAATTCTTCTCTCTGATTTTTTTCTCCCTGAAACAAAATATATAGAGTTGGAGTCGGAGGAGCTCCATGGGGCCCACGAGGTAGGGGGCGCGCCCCCATCCTCGTGGCTAGGGTGTGGGCCCCCTAGTCTTGATCTTTTGCCAGTATTTTTTATTATTTCCAAAAATACGCTCTGTGGAGTTTCAGGTCATTCCGAGAACTTTTGTTTCTGCACATAAATAACACCATGGCAATTCTGCTGAAAATAGCGTCAGTCCGAGTTAGTTCCATTCAAATCATGCAAGTTAGAGTCCAAAACAAGGGCAAAAGTGTTTGGAAAAGTAGATACGACGGAGACGTATCAATTCCCACAAGCTTAAACCTTTGCTTGTCCTCAAGGAATTCAGTTGACAAACTGAAAGTGATAAAGAAAAACTTTTACAAACTCTGTTTGCTCTTGTTGTTGTAAATATGTAAAGCCAGCATTCAAGTTTTTAGCAAAGATTATGAACTAACCATATTCACAATAACGCTTAGGTCTCATGTTTACTCATATCAATGGCATAATCAACTATCGAGCACTAATAATAAATCTCACATGACAACACTTTCTCAAAACAATCATAATATGATATAACAAGATGGTATCTCGCTAGCCCTTTCTCAGACCGCAAAACATAAATGCAGAGAACCTTTAAATATCAAGGACTGACGAGACATTGTAATTCCTGGTAAAAGAGATCCAGTCAAGTCATACTCAATGTAGACTAACAGTAATGAATGCAAATGACAGTAGTGCTCTCCAACTGGTGCTTTTTAATAAGAGGATGACGAATCAACATGAAATTAAATATATAGGCCCTTCATAGAGGGAAGCAGGGATTTGTAGAGGTGCCAGAGCTCGGTTTTGAAAAAGATATGAATAATATTTTTAGCGGTATACTTTCATTGTCAACATAACAACCAAGAGATGGCGATATCTTCCATGCTACACACATTATAGGCAGTTCCCAAACAGAATGGTAAAGTTTATACTCCCCCCCCACTAATAAGCATCAATCCATGGCTTGCTCGAAACAACGAGTGCCTCCAACTAACAAGAGTCCCAGGGGGAGTTTTGTTTGCAATTATTTTGATTTAGTTTGCATAAAGCATGGGACTGGGCATCCCGGTGACCAGCCACTTTCTTGTGAGTGAGGAGTGGAGTCCACTCCTCTTGAGAATAACCCGCCTAACATGGAAGATACAGACATCCCTAGTTGATACATGAGCTACTCGAGCATACAAAACAAGATATTTATTTGAATGTTTAGAGTTTGGCACATACAAATTTACTTGGAACGGCAGGTAGATACCGTATATAGGTAGGTATGGTGTACTCATATGGAATAACTTTGGGGTTTATGGAGATGGATGCACAAGCAGTATTCCCGCTTAGTACAGGTGAAGGCTAGCAGAAAACTGGGGAGCGACCAGCTAGAGAGCGACAACAGTCATGAACACGCATTAAAATTAATCAACACTGAATGCAAGGATGAGTACGATATAATCCACCATGAACATAAATATCGTGAAGGCTATGTTGATTTTGTTTCAACTACATGCGTGAACATGCAACAAGTCAAGTCACTTAAATCATTCAGAGGAGGATACCACCCTAGCATACCACATCACAACCATTTTAATAGCATGTTGGCACACAAGGTAAACCATTATAAGCTCCTAACTAATCAAGCATGGCACAAGAACTATGATCTCTAGTTGTCATTGCAGACATGTTTATTCATAATAGGCCGAATCAGGAACGATGAACTAATCATATTTACAAAAACTAAAGAGGTCGAGTTCATAGCTTTTTCTCATCTCAATAAGTTCACCCTATATCGTAATTATTGTCGTTCACTTGCACGACCGGACGATGTGAATAATAATAATAGTGCCTGTGCATTGGACTAAGCTGGAATCTGCAAGCATTCAATAAACAGGAGAAGACAAAGCAATATGGGCTCTTTTGTCAGATCAACATTTATGCATATAAGAGCCACCTGAACAATTTAGTCATGGTCTTCTCCTATCGACCCCCGATGAAAAGAAAAGAAATAAAACTATTTACACGGGAGAGCTCCCAACAAGCAAAAGAAGAACAGGAAATCTTTTTGGGTTTTCTTTTTAATTACTACTATAAGCATTGAAAGTAAACTAATAAAAAACTACAACTAATTTTTTTGGTTTTTCTTAAGGTTTATTAAACACACAAGAAGAAAGCATAAAAAAGGAAATAAACTAGCATGGATGATACAATAAAAAAGTATGAGCACCGACATCTAGCAATGAGTGTGTGAACATAAATGTAATGTTGTTGGGAAATATGTACTCCCCCAAGCTTAGGCTTTTGTCCTAAGTTGGTCTATGGCCACGGCTGGCCTGGCGGATATCCATAATAGTAGTTGGGGTCGTACTGAGATGCAGCGGCTATCGCCTCCTGAGCTGCAGCATGGCGACGAGCGGCCTCCGCCCTCCTCTCGTACTCATCTGACTCCTCTCTGGTAATAACATGTCTTCCTTTTGCCTGATAATCAAAGAAGGCAGGAGCAGGGAGAGTAATACAGACAACACGACGTCTGTCAAAGATTAAGCGATATTGGAGAGGCGATTCATTCCTCTCGACAAACTGGTGGTGAACCATAGCATTAAAGTCTACGTAAGCAGGAGGTAATTCAATATCATCTTCGTGTATGTCTATACCAAGAAAATTAGCTATGCTGGTTGCATAAATTCCACCAAAGAAATCTCCATTAAATCTATTAAGATGTAACCTACGTGCAACAATGGCACCCAAATTATAAGATTTCTCTCCTAACACAGCACTCCTAAGGATACTGAGGTCAGGAACACACATATGACATGCTTCATCTTTACCATTAATGCATCTACCTATGAAGAGAGCAAAATAATGTATAGCAAGAAAGTGAATGCTCCCTATGGTTGCTTGTGTTATATCTCTAGATTCCCCCACAGTTATACTAGCAAGAAAATCTCTAAATTCAGATTTGCGAGGATCCCTGATACTACCCCATTGTGGAAGTTTGCAAGCAGTGGTAAAATCCTCTAAGTCCATAGTGTAAGAATTTTCATAAAGATCAAACAGGACAGTTGGAGAATTACGTGAAGATGAAAATTCAAACCTCCTCACAAAGGAACTAGTGAGATTGTGGTACTGGCTGCACTTCTCTTCCTCGAAGCTCACGAGGTCAGCCTTACGCAAATATGTGTTAAATTCTTCCTTACTTCCCCCTCAATCCATAAAGTTCTCAGAAGGCCATTCACAAGGACGCACTGGAGCGTCTCTTGGTGGCTCATCATCAGCATCACGCATTGCAAGCCTAGGTCCTTGCTTCCTTGAAGAACCACCTTGGAACTTTTTCCTAAGCATATTTCTTCCTCCAAAAAATTCTTAAAATTTTTAGTAACTTCAAAATAAAAGTAAACCAAACTCAATAATATTGATAGCAACTAATCCTACAAGTGCCTAGGGCCTATATCATGCATCAAAACTACTTGGAACCATATAAATTTGACATGCAAGCTCAAGAACATGGTCACCTAGGCAGCACAAATTTGTAATGAATAAAGCACTAGAACAAAAACTAATTGGACGAATGGAGGAGTCACATACCAAGGAACAATCCCCACAAGCAGTTTTGTGAGAGGTGCTTTGAGCAAGGAGATCGAAAATGGCAGCAAAACGAGCTTGGACTCGGGTTTGAACTGGTTATTCGTGTTTGGGGGAGGAAGAAGGAGTGTGTGGGTGAAAGGATAAGTGGAGGAGAGCCACCGTGGGCCCACGGGGCAGGGGGGCGCCCAGGGGGATAGGGCGCGCCCTCCAGCCTCGTGGGCAGGTGGGTGACCCCCCTGCTGTGTTCTCAGTGCCAAATATTCTAAAATATTCCAGAAAAAATCATATTTAAATTTGAGGGCATTTGAAGAACTTTTATTTTCGGGGTATTTTTATATTGCACAGATAATCAGATAACAGACAGAAAAATACTATTTTTATTTTATTTAATATAAATAACAGAAAGTAAAAGTGGGGTACAGAAGGTTGTGCCTTCTAGTTTCATCCATCTCATGCTCATCAAAAGGAATCCACTAACAAGGTTGACCAGGTCTTGTTAACAAACTCATTCCGAATAACATGGAACCGGGGAAATTTCGAATAACACTATGTTACCTCAACGGGGATATGCACATCCCCAATAATAAGAATATCATATTTCTTCTTGACAGTGGGAAGAGGAAATTCAAAACCTCCAAATATAATCGATGGAATTTTTCCAATAGAATTGATACTAAGAACTTGAGGTTGTTTCCTCGGAAAGTGTACCGTATGCTCATTACCATTAACATGAAAAGTGACATTGCCTTTAGTGCAATCAATAACAGCCCCTGCAGTGTTCAAAAAAGGTCTTCCAAGAATAATAGACATACTATCGTCCTCGGGAATATCAAGAATAACAAAGTCCGTTAAAATAGTAACGTTTGCGACAACAACAGACACATCCTCACAAATACCAACAGGTATAGCAGTTGATTTATCAGCCATTTGCAAAGATATTTCAGTAGGTATCAACTTATTCAAATCAAGTCTATGATATAAAGAGAGGCATAACACTAACACCGGCTCCAAGATCACATAAAGCAGTTTTAACATAGTTTCTTTTAATGGAGCATGGTATAGTGGGTAATCCTGGATCTCCAAGTTTCTTAGATTCCACCTTCAAAAGTATAATTAGCAAGCATGGTGGAAATTTCAGCTTCAGGTATCTTTATTTATTAGTAACAATATCTTTCATGTACTTAGCATAAGGATTCATTTTGAGCATATCAGTTAATCGCATACGCAAAGAGATAGGTCTAATCATTTCAGCAAAGCACTCAAAATCCTCATCATCCTTTTTCCTGGATGGTTTGGGAGGAAAAGGCATGGGTTTCTGAACACACGGTTCTCTTTCTTTACCATATTTCCTAGCAACAATGTCATTCTTATCATAACGTTCATTCTTTGATTGTGGGTTATCCAGATCAACATCAGGTTCAATTTCTATATCATTATCATTACTAGGTTGAGCATCATCATGAACATTATCGTGAACATTATCACTAGTTTTAGGTCCATTACCAGATTGTGTTTCAACATCAGAAATACAAATATCATTTGGATTCTCAGGTGTTTCAGTGACAGGTTTACTAGAAGCATGCAAAGTCCTACCATTTTTCTTTTTCTTCCTTTTAGAAGGACTAGGTGCATCTATATTATTTCTCTGAGAATCTTGCTCAATGCTCTAAGGGTGGCCTTCAGGATACAAAGTTTCCAGAGTTAGTTTACCACCTCTAGTCATAACTCTAATAGCATTATCATTATTCTTACTATTCAATTCATTGAGCAAATCATTTTGAGCTTTACGTACTTGTTCTACTTGAGTGGTAACCATAGAAGCATGTTTACTAATAAGTTTAAGTTCACCTTTAATATTAGCCATATAATCACCCAAGTGTTCAAGCATATTTGAATTGGATTTCAATTGTCTACCAAAATAAGCATTGTAGTCTTCTTGCTTAGCCATAAATTTATCAAACTCATCTAAGCATGGGCTAGCAAACTTAGTAAATCGGATTTCAGCTTTATCATATCTATAGAGAGAATTTACCTTTACTACCTATGTCAGGTTATCAAGACCATGAGTTTCTTCAATAGGTAATTGACTAAGATCATATGTTTCTTCAACGGACGGTAAATTAAGACCATGTATTTCTTCAATAGGAGGTAAATTCTTAACATCTTCAACTTTAATACCTTTTTCTTTCATAGATTTCTTTACCTCTTGCATATCTTCAGGACTGAGAAGTAGAATACCCCTCTTCTTCGGAGTTGGTTTAGGAATAGGCTCAGGAACTGGCTCAGGAGGTGTCCAATTATTTTCATTTGTCAACATATTATTTAGTAGAATTTCAGCTTCATCCGATGTTCTTTCCCTGAAAACAGAACCAACACAACTATCCAGGTAATCTCTGGAAGCATCGGTTAGTCCATTATAAAAGATATCAAGTATTTCATTTTTCTGAAGAGAATGATCAGGCAAATCATTAAGTAATTGGAGAAGCCTCCACAAAGCTTGTGGGAGACTCTCTTCTTCAATTTGCACAAAATTATATATATCCCTTAAAGCAGCCTGTTTCTTATGAGTAGGGAAATATTTAGTAGAGAAGTAATAAATCATATCCTGGGGACTACACACACAACCAGGATCAAGAGAATTAAACCATATCTTAGCATCACCCTTTAATGAGAACGGAAATATTTTAAGGATATAAAAGTAGCGAGTACTCTCATCATTAGTGAACAGGGTAGCTATATCATTCAATTTAGTAAGATGTGCCACAACAGTTTCAGATTCATAGCCATGAAAATGATCATATTCAACCAAAGTAATTATATCAGGATCAACAGAGAATTCATAATCCTTATCGGTAACACAGATAGGTGAAGTAGCAAAAGCAGGGTCAGGTTTCATTCTAGCATTTAGAGATTGCTGATTCCATTTAGCTAATAACCTCTTAAGTTCATATCTATCTTTAAAAGCTAAAATAGCTAAAGAAGCTTCCTTATAAAAACATAACCCTTAGGAATAACAGGCAAGTCTTCATCATCACTTTCATCAGTATTATCAGATTCAATATTTTCATTCTCTCTAGCTCTAGCAAGTTGTTCATCAAGAAATTCACCAAGTGACACAGTAGTATCAAGCATAGAAGTAGTTTAATCATAAGTATCATGCATAGCAGAAGTGGCATCATCTATAACATGCGACATATCATAACGAATAGTAGAAGCAGGTTTAGGTGTCGCAAGCTTACTCAAAACGTAAGGTGAATCAAGTGCAGAGCTAGATGGTAGTTCCTTACCTCCCCTCATAGTTGAGGGATAAATCTTGGTTTTAGGATCTCTCAAGTTATTCATAATGATAAACATATATAAATCCCAAGTGACTCAAAGAATAGAGCTATGCTCCCCGACAACGGTGCTAGAAAATAGTCTTGATAACCCACAAGTATAGTGGATTGGAACAGTTTTTGAGGGTAAAGTATTCAACCCAAATTTATTGATTCGACACAAGGGGAGCCAAAGAATACTCTCAAGTATTAGCAGCTAAGTTGTCAATTCAACCACACCTCGAAACTTAGTATCTGCAGCAAAGTGTTTAGTAGAAAAGTAATATGATAGTAGTGGTAATGATAGAAAAAGGTAATAGTAGTAAAAGTAATGTTTTTGGTATTTTGTAGTGATGATAGCAATAGCAACGGAAAAGTAAATAAGCGAAGAACAATATGTGGAAAGCTCGTAGGCAATGGATCAGTGATGCAGAATTATGCCGGATGCGGTTCATCATGTAACAGTCATAACCTAGGGTGACACAGAACTAGCTCCAATTCATCAATGTAATGTAGGCATGTATTCCGAATATAGTCATACGTGCTTATGGAAAAGAACTTGCATGACATCTTTTGTCCTACCCTCCCGTGGCAGCGGGGTCCTTACGGAAACTAAGGGATATTAAGGCCTCCTTTTAATAGAGTACCGGAACAAAGCATTAACACATAGTGAATACATGAACTCCTGAAACTACGGTCATCACCGGTAAGTATCCCGATTATTGTCACTTCGGGGTTAACGGATCATAACACATAATAGGTGACTATAGACTTGCAAGATAGGATCAAGAACTCTCATATATTGATGAAAACATAATAGGTTCAGATCTGAAATCATGGCACTCAGGCCCTAGTGACAAGCATTAAGAATAGCAAAGTCATAGCAACATCAATCTCAGAATATAGTGGATACTAGGGATCAAACCCTAACAAAAATAACTCGATTACATGATAGATCCCATCCAATCCATCACTGTCCAGCAAGCCTACGATGGAATTACTCACGCACGGCGGTGAGCATCATGAAATTAGTGATGGAGGATGGTTGATGGTGACGATGGCGATGGATTCCCCTCTCCGGAGCCCCGAACGGACTCCAGATCAGCCCTCCCGAGAGGTTTTAGGGCTTGGTGGCGGCTCCGTATCGTAAAACGTGATGAATTTTCTGTCTGATTTTTTTCTCCCCGAAACAAAATATATAGAGTTGGAGTTGGAGTCGGAGGAGCTCCAGGGGGCCCACGAGGTAGGGGCGCGCCCTAGGGGGGCAGGCGCGCCCCCCACCCTCGTGGACAGGTGGTGGGCCCCCTGGCCTTCATCTTTTGCAGGTATTTTTTATATTTTCCAAAAAGTTGCTCCGTGAAGTTTCAGGTCATTTCGAGAACTTTTGTTTCTACACATAAATAACACCATGGTAATTCTGCTGAAAACAGCGTCAGTCCGGGTTAGTTCCATTCAAATCATGCAAGTTAGAGTCCAAAACAAGGGCAAAAGTTTTTGGAAAAGTAGATACGACGAAGACGTATCAGTCTCGGCCGGAAATTTTTCTAGCAGAAGGACGCCCGGGGCTTGGGTATTTATGTGGGCAACATCTTGGGGAAGGGGGCGAATCGGGGATAGAATCCTAAGTTCAAATGAACTCGGGTGGCAAGGTGCCATGGACGGGGTGGACTCGGTCATGGCTTGATGAACAAGAAGGTTGCGGGGTCCACCAGACAGTGGGCGAGGCTGGCAACTGACCCGAAAGTCTTTCGGTGCGGGGCGGCGCTATAGGGCCGAACACACTGGCTAGGTCGGCCGTTGGTGCAGGCATGGCCGGCGGGATTTCTCCTTCTCTAAAAAGAAAATAACATTTTTCTAATTTATCATTTATAGAGATAGAAAACATTCAAAACAAAAGGCAAACTAAATAGGAAAAAATCACTTAAATATATGGGTTTATTTAATACCGTGTGAACTATTTTTTGGCCTAAATGCAATATTTTAAAAATAATTTGTTTTTCATAAATCAATTTTGAGCACTATAAATAATTCTCATATAATTTAGAAAGTAACAAAAATATTCAAATACTTTTCCAACCCACTGTTATATTGAAGAAGTCCATTTATCTTTTCTCATAATTTATCTCTTGAGTGAAAAATGTTTTTGAATAAATGAAAAAAACATTTATTTGAACATTTCCAACTCTATTTATTTTGAATGCCAAAATCCAAATAATTTTCAAATGAATACTCTGGGAGAGTCACTTTATTCCATGTCTTCTAGTATTTCATGACTCCAAAATTTTCAAATATGCATAAAAATATTCAAACTCTTTAGATAAAATACTTGATTTGAATAAAATCACACCTATTGAGATATCATTGCAAGTGGGTGACAAATCAGCTGCCATACCTATCAGTATTTGTGAGGATGTGCCCGTTGTTCTAGCAAATGTTACCATCTTAACAGACTTTGTTATACTTGAGATGCCCGAGGAAAACAACATGTCGATTATCATTGGTAGACCCTTTTTGAATACTGCAGGGGTTGTTATTGATTGCAATAAAAGCAAAATCACTTTTCATATGAATGGTAATGAGCATATGGTGCACTTTCTGAAGAAACAATTTCAAGTGAAAGGTATTAATGTTATTGAAAAATCTCCGACCATCACTATTGGAAGTTTTCAACTCCCTTTGCCTACCGCCAAAAAGAAATATGAAATACTTACTGTCGGGGATATGCATATCCCTGTTGAGGTAACTTAGTGTTTTACGGAAGTTCTTCGGGTTCATGTTATTCAAAAGTGATTGTTAATAAGACTTGAGCAACCTTATTAATGGATTATTTTCGAGAGGCATGTGGTCGAAGAATTTAGTAAGCACAACCTTCTGTCCCCACTTTTTATTTTTTTGTTTTTCTTAGTTAAATAAAATTAAATGCCATGTTTATCTTGTTTTCTGAATTTTCTGTGCAATAAAAAAGTGGTCAAAAATAAAACTGTTGGGGAACGTACCATGCAATTTCAAAAATTTCCTACGCTCACACAAAATCAATCTAGGAGATGCATAGCAACGAGAGAAGGACAGTGTGTCCACATACCCTCATAGATCGAAAGCGGAAGCATTTGTTTAACGCGGTTGATGTAGTCAAACTTCTTCTCGTTCCGACCGATCAAGCACCGAACGTACGGCACCTCCGAGTTCTACACACATTCAGCTCGATGATGTCCCTCGAACTCTTGATCTAGCAAAGTGTGGAGGGAGAGTTCCGTCAGCACAACAGCATGGTGAGGGTGATGGTGAAGTGATACGCGCAGGGCTTCGCCTAAGCACTACGTGAATATGACCAGAGGCGTAAACTGTGGAGGGGGCCGTGATACGTCTCCAACGCATCTATAATTTTTGATTATTCCATGCTATATTATATCCTATTTTGGACATTATTGGGCTTTATTATACACTTTCATATTATTTTTGGGACTAACCTATTAATCGGAGGCCCAGCCTAGAATTGCTGTTTTTTTGCCTATTTCAGAGTTTCGCAGAAAAAGAATATCAAACGGATTCCAAACGGAATGAAACCTTCGGGAACATGATTTTCGGAACGAACATGATCCAGAGGACTTGGACCCTACGTCAAGCAATCAACCAGGAAGGCACGAGGTAGGGGGGCGCGCCTACCCCCTAGGCACGCCCTCCACCCTCGTGGGGCCCACGTTGTTCCGTCGACATACTCCTTCCTCCTATATATACCTACATACCCCCAAACTACCAGATACGGAGCCAAAACCCTAATTCCACCGCCGTAACTTCCTGTATCCACGAGATCCCATCTTGGGGCCTTTTCCGAAGCTCCGCTGGAGGGGGTATCGATCATAGAGGGCTTCTACATCAACACCATAGCCTCTTCGATGAAGTGTGAGTATTTTACTTCAGACCTACGGGTCCATAGTTATTAGCTAGATGGCTTCTTCTCTCTTTTTGGATCTCAATACAAAGTTCTTCCCCTCTCTTGTGGAGATCTATTCGATGTAATCTTCTTTTGCGGTGTGTTTGTTGAGACCGATGAATTGTGGGTTTATGATCAAGTTTATCTATGAACAATATTTGAATCTTCTCTGAATTCTTTTATGTATGATTGGTTATCTTTGCAAGTCTATTCGAATTATCAGTTTGGTTTGGCCTACTAGATTGATCTTTCTTGCAATGGGAGAAATGCTTAGCTTTGGGTTCAATCTTGCGGTGTCCTTTCCCAGTGACAGTAGGGGCAGCAAGGCACGTATTGTATTGTTGCCATCGAGGATAACAATATGGGGTTTATATCATATTGCATGAGTTTATCCCTCTACATCATGTCATCTTGCTTAAAGCGTTACTCTGTTCTCTTGAACTTAATACTCTAGATGCATGCTGGATAGCAGTCGATGTGTGGAGTAATAGTAGCAGATGCAGGCAGGATCCGGTCTACTTGTCTCGGACGTGATGCCTATATACATGATCATGCCTAGATATTCTCATAACTATGCACAGTTCTGTCAATTGCTCAACAATAATTTGTTCGCCCACCGTAATACTTATGCTCTCGAGAGAAGCATCTAGTGAAACCTATGGCCCCCAGGTCTATTTTCCATCGTATTAATCTTCCAATACTTAGTTATTTCATTTGCCATTTATTTTACTTGCATCTTTATTTCTCTTTATCATAAAAATACGAAAAATATTATCTTATCATATCTATCAGATCTCACTCTCGTAGGTGACATTGAAGGGATTGACAACCCCTTTATTGCGTTGGTTGCGAGGAGTTTATTTGGTTGTGTAGGTGTGAGGGACTCGTGCATGGCCTCCTACTGGATTGATACCTTGGTTCTCAAAAACTGAGGCAAATACTTGCGCTGCTCTACTGCATCACCCTTTCCTCTTCAAGGGAAAACCAACACAGTGCTCAAGAGGTAGCAAGAAGGATTTCTGGCGCCGTTGTCGGGGAGTGTATGCAAAACTCAACATACCAAGTACCCATCACAAACCCTTATCTCCCGCATTACATTATTTGCCATTTGCATCTAGTTTTCCTCTCCCCCCACTTCACCCTTGCCGTTTTATTCGCTCTCTCTCTCCATACTCCCTCTCTTTCTCTATTCGCCTTTTTTTGCTCGTTTCTTGTTTGCTTGTGTGTCGGATTTCTTGCTTGTCATGATGGCTCAAGATAATACCAAATTATGTGACTTTACCAATACCAACAACAATGATTTTATTAGCACTCCGATTTCTCCTCTTACCAATGCTGAATCTTGTGAAATTAATGCCGCTTTGCTGAATCTTGTCATGAAAGATCCGTTTTCCAGCCTTCCTAATGAAGATGTCGCTACCCATCTAAACAACTTTGTTGATCTGTGTGATATGCAAAATAAGAAAGATGTGGACAATGATATTCTCAAATTTAAGCTATTTCCGTCTTCGCTTAGAGATCGTGCTAAAGCTTGGTTTTTGTCTTTGCCTAAAAATAGTATTGATTCGTGGAATAAGTGCAAAGATGCTTTTATCTCTAAGTATTTTCCACCCGCTAAGATCATCTCTCTTAGAAATGATATTATGAATTTTAAGCAACTTGATCATGAACATGTTGCACAAGCTTGGGAGAGGATGAAATTAATGATACGTAATTGCCCTACACATGGTTTGAATTTGTGGATGATTATACAAAATTTTATGCTGGATTGAATTTTGCTTCTAGAAATCTTTTAGATTCGGCCGCGGGAGGCACTTTTATGGAAATCATTTTAGGAGAAGCTACTAAACTCCTAGATAATATTATGGTTAATTATTCTCAATGGCACACTGAAAGATCTACTAATAAGAAAGTGCATGCGGTAGAAGAAATTAATGTTTTGACTGGTAAGATGGATGAACTTATGAAATTATTTGCTAATAAAAGTGTTTCTTCTGATCCTAATGATATGCATTTGTCTACTTTGATTGAGAATAATAATGAATCTTTGGATGTGAATTTTGTTGGTAGGAATAATTTTGGTAACAACGCGTATAGAGGAAACTTTAATCCTAGGTCGTATCCTAGTAATTCCTCTAAAAATTATGGTAATTCCTACAAAAAATATTATGGAAATTTTAATAAGATACCCTCTGAATTTGTATCTAATATTAAAGAATTTATTACCTCGCAAAAGAATTTCAATGCTTTGATTGAAGAAAAATGCTTAAGATTGATGAGTTGGCAAGGAACGTTGATAGAATTTCTCTTGATGTTGATTCTTTGAAGCTTAGATCTATTCCTTCTAAGCATGATATCAATGATCCTCTCAAAGCCATGAGAATTTCCATTGATGAGTGCAAAGAAAGAACCGCTAGGATGCGTGCTAAGAAAGATTGCTTTATAAAAGCGTGTTCTTCTAGTTTCCATGATAATAAAGATGAATATCTAAAAGTTATTGATGTGTCCCCTATTAAATCTTTGTTTTTTAATATGAACCTTGATAATGATGGGACTGAATATGATCCACCTTTACCTAGAAGGTGTTACAAAAATCCAGAGTATTTAGATCTTGATGCTAAAATTGTTAAAAGTGGGATTAAAGAAGTCAAAACTTTAAATATTAATGAACCCACTATTTTGGATTTCAAGGAATTTAATTATGATAATTGCTCTTTGATAGATTGTATTTCCTTGTTGCAATCCGTGCTAAATTCTCCTCATGCTTATAGTCAAAATAAAGCCTTTACCAAACATATCGTTGATGCTTTGATGCAATCTTATGAAGAAAAACTTGAGTTGGAAGTTTCTATCCCTAGAAAACTTTATGATGAGTGGGAACCTACTATTAAAATTAAGATTAGAGATCATGAGTGCTATGCTTTGTGTGATTTGGATGCTAGTGTTTCCATGATTCCAAACACTTTGTGTGATTTGCTAGATTTTCGTGATTTTGATAATTGCTCTTTAAACTTGCACCTTGCGGATTCCACTATTAAGAAACTTATGGGAAGAATTAATGATGTTCTTATTGTTTCAAATAGGAATTATGTGCCCGTGGATTTTATTGTTCTTGACATAGATTGCAATCCTTCATGTCCTATTATTCTTGGTAGACCTTTCCTTAGAACGATTGGTGCAACTATTGATATGAAGGAAGTGAATATTAGATTCCAATTTCCGTTAAGGAAAGGCATGGAACACTTCCCTAGGTTGGAATACCTAGATCTATCTTCGCTTTATGCCTAGGTAGGGGCGTTAAACTATAGCGCTTGTTGGGAGGCAACCCAATTTTATTTTTATTCCTTGCTTTTTTTCTCCTGTTTAGTAATAAATAATTTATCTAGCCTCTGCTTTGGTTGTGTTTTTTGTGTTTAATTAGTGTTTGTGCCAAGTAGAACCATTGGGAAGACTTGGGGAAAGTCTTTCTAATCTTGCTGTAAAAAAAAGAAACTTTAGCGCTCACGAGAACTGCTGCCATTTTTATCAGGAAAGTGATATTTAGTTAATTCTTTTTTCAGATGATTAATAGATAAATTCCTCACGTCCAGCAATTTATTTTATAATTTCTTGGGTTCAAGATCTTGCGTTAGCTACAGATTACTATAGACTGTTCTGTTTTTGACAGATTCTGTTTGTCGTGTGTTGTTTTCTTATTTTGATGAATCAAAGGCTAGTAAAATAGTTTATAAACCATGGATAAGTTGGAATACAGTAGGTTTAACACCAATATAAATAAAGAATGAGTTCATTACAGTACCTTGAAGGGGTGTTTTGTTTTCTTTCGCTAACGGAGCTCACGAGATTTTCTACTTTAAGTTTTTTGTTGTGAAGCTTTCAAGTTTTGGGTAAAAGATTTGATGGATTATGGAAGAAGGGGTGGAAAGAGACTAAGCTTGGGGATGCCCATGGAACCCCAAGATAATCTAAGGACACCTAAAAGCCAAAGCTTGGGGATGCCTCGGAAGGCATCCCCTCTTTCGTCTACTTCTATCGGTAACTTTACTTGGAGCTATATTTTAATTTACCACATGATATGTGTTTTGCTCGGAGCGTCTTGTATTATTTGAGTATTTGTTTGTTAGTTTTCCACAATCATCATTGCTGCACACACCTTTTTGAGAGATACACTCATGATTCAGAAATTGCTAGAATACTCTATGTGCTTCACTTATATCTTTTGAGTTATATAGTATTTGCTCTAGTGCTTCACTTATATCTTTTAGAGCACGTTGGTAGATTTGTTTTATAGAAACCATTGTTCTCTCATGCTTCACTTAGATTATTTTGAGAGTCCTACAAAACAGCATGGTAATTTTCTTTAATTATGTTAGGCATTCAAGATTAATAATAAAATTTTCTTATGAGTGTGTTGAATACTATGAGAAGTTTGAAACTTGATAATTGTTTTGAGATATGGAGATGGTGATATTAGAGTCGTGCTAGTTGAGTAGTTGTGAATTTGAGAAATGCTTGTGTTGAAGTTTGTGATTCCCGTATCATGCACGTATGGTGAACCGTTATGTTATGAAGTCGGTGCATGATGTATTTATTGATTGTCCTCCTTATGAGTGGCGGTCGGGCATGAGCGATGGTCTTTTCCTACCAATCTATCCCCCTAGGAGCATGCGCGTAGTAATTTGCTTCGATAACTAATAGATTTTTGCAATAAGTATGTGACTTCTTTATGACTAATGTTGAGTCCATGGATTATACGCACTCTCACCCTTCCACCATTGCTAGCCTCTCTAATACCGCGCACCTTTCGCCGGTATCATACACCCACCATATACCTTCCTCAAAACAGCTACCATACCTACCTATCATGGCATTTCCATAGCCATTCCGAGATATATTGCCATGCAACTTTCCACCATTCCGTTTACTATGACACGCTCCATCATTGTCATACTGCTTCGCATGATCATGTAGTTGACATTTTAGTTGTGGCAAAGCCACCGTTCATAATTCTTTCATATAAGTCACTCATGCCTCATTGCTATCCCGGTATACCATCGGAGGCATTCATATAGAGTCATAATTTGTTCTAGTATCGAGTTGTAATCATTGAGTTGTAAACAAATAGAAGTGTGATGACCATCATTCATAGAGTATTGTCCCAAAAAAAGACCAAAAAAGAAGGCCCAAAAAAGAGTAAATAAATAAAAAGGGGCAATACTACTATCCTTTTTTCCACACTTGTGCTTCAAAGTAGCACCATGATCTTCATGATAGAGAGTGTCCTATGCTATCACAATCATATACTAGTGGGAATTTTTCATTATAGAACTTGTCTTGTATATTCCAACGATGGGCTTCCTCAAATGCCCTAGGTCTTCGTGAGCAAGCAAGTTGGATGCACACCCACCTAGTTTCTTTTGTTAACTTTCATACATTTATAGCTCTAGTGCATCCGTTGCATGGCAATCCCTTCTCACTCACATTGATATCTATTGATGGGCATCTCCATAGCCCGTTGATACGCCTAGTTGATGTGTGACTATCTTCTCCCTTTTTGTTTTCTCGACAACCACCATTCTATTCCACATAGTGCTATGTCCATGGCTCACGCTCATGTATTGCGTGAAGATTGAAAAAGTTTGAGAACACCAAAAGTATAAAAAAATTGCTTGCCTTGTCATCGGGGTTGTGCATGATTTGAATACTTTGTGTGGTGAAGATGGAGCATAGCCAGACTGTATTATTTTGTAGGGATAACTTTCTTTGGCCATGTTATTTTGAAGAAACATAATTGCTTAGTTAGTATGCTTGAAGTATTATTATTTCTATGTCAATATTGAACTTTTGTCTTGAATCTTTTGGATCTAGATATTCATACCACAATTAAGAGAATTACATTGAAATTATGCCAAGTAGCATTCCACATCAAAAATTCTGTTTTTATCATTTACCTACTCGAGGATGAGAAGGAATTAAGCTTGGGGATGCTTGATACATCTCCAACGTATCTATAATTTTTTATTGCTCCATGCTATATTATATCCTGTTTTGGACATTATTGGGATTTATTATACACTTATATATTATTTTTTGGACTAACCTATTAACCGGAGGCCCATCCTAGAATTGTTGTTTTTTGCCTATTCCAGAGTTTTGCAGAAAAAGAATATCAAACGAAACCAGTTGATTGCTTGACGTAGGGTCCAAGTCCTGTAGATCATGTTCGTTCCGAAAATCATGTTCCCGGAGGTTTCATTCCGTTTGTACTCCATTTGATATTCTTTTTCTGTGGAACTCTGAAATAGACAAAAAACAGCAATTCTGGGTTGGGCCTCCGGTTAATAGGTTAGTCCCAAAAATAATATAAAGGTGTATAATAAATCCCAATAATGTCCAAAACAGGATATAATATAGCATGGAACAATCAATAATGTCCACACATGGCTTGGAACAATTGATGTGTGTTGTAGGTGCCCCCCACATATATAAAGGAGGGAGTGGGAGGAGGCCAGCCCTAGGCGTGCCCAAGTAGGAGGAATCCTACTTGGGCTCTGTCGGGGATATACCCCGCGGCGTAACCCGACATAAAGTATAACCCGGCCGGACTTAGCGATTCACTGGTAATCCAACAGGTGGGACAACGGATGACAAGGACCAAGGCCCAGAAGGCCGGTTCATACTATGGTGGGCCGGTTTACAAGGAAAGGCATAAGGAATATTCCCTTATAAAGGAAGCAAGACTAGGACTCCACTTGTAATAGAGTAATCCTAATCCTACTAGGACTAGTCGTGTAACCCGCCCCTTCAACATATATAAGGAGGGGCAGGGCTCCCCAAAGAGGGACGAGGCAACAAGAAATAATCTCTAGGGCTAGACACAACAAAGGGGAGTCGGCTTATGCGGCGTCTCCCTCATGACCATAATGAGATCTAGCCACAAACAGCATGTAGGGTTGTTACTGGATGGTGCTTCCCGGGGCCCGAAGCTGTCTAAACCCTTGTCTTGTGTTGCGTATCTCGATTCCGATCAACCCCTCTCAAGCTACTACACAGATGCGCTGGACTCATGACTAAGTCCTCACACTAGGACATCTGCCGTGACAATTCCACGACAGTTGGCGCCCATCGTGGGGCTTGCGCATGGTGGTGTTGAGTTCTTGAAGGGATCTCTCACAAGGACCGAGAAGCTCGTGACTTCATTAGATGAGGAAAGTGCCGCCAAATTCATTACTTTATGACCATGATCAATTTGGGATCAGGAAGTACGAGGATTGAGATCGAAAGAAGCTAGGGTTCGGCGCGCCACCGCACGTGACCTATTGATTCACCGGTCCGAGTGAAATTGTTTTCTGCCGGGACGGCCATGCGGTCCGGCTAAGCCGAGACCGAATCAGAATACTTCGCTATTCAATTGCCGTTTTATACGGGAGAGCTAGCGCATGTGATGAAAATTACATCAATGGCAGTCGCAGATTCACTTCAAGTCCCGAGATTGCTACCTTTGTTGTTGTAGCTGTGCACTGCGTAAAAACATCAAATCAGATCAGTACTAGTACATACTTCATATTAATGGCTGATTTAGTACTTGATACGTCCATTTTGCATCATGCTTTTATATCGATATTTATTGCATTATGGGCTGTTATTACACATTATGTCACAATACTTATGCCTATTCTCTCTTATTTTACAAGGTTTACATAAAGAGGGAGAATGCCGGCAGCTGGAATTATGGGCTGGAAAAGGAGAAAATATTAGAGACCTATTCTTCACAGCTCCAAAAGTCCTAAAACTTCACGTAAGTCATTTTCAGAATATATAAAAAATACTAAGCGCAAGAAGTTCCAGAGGGGGGCCACACTCTGCCCACGAGGGTG